>NW_028258327.1:2100000-2277500 GCF_053883595.1 Heterocephalus glaber
TGCAGTAAACCTTTAATAGAATTCAATATCCCGTCATGATAAAAATGCTAAAAAAATTGAGTATAGAAGAAATACATCTCTACAGACTGAAGGCCATTTATTTTTTTTGGTACCAGGGATCGAACTTGGGACTTTGCACTTGCAAGACAGGTACTGGAACCACTGAGCTAAATCCCTGACTCCTGAAGGCCATTTATAAATAATCCAATCACTAATATTATACTAAATGGGGAAAAGCTGAGAACTTTTCCTCTAAGATCTGGAACAAGGATCCCCACTTTCACTACTTTTATTCAACATATTACTGGAAGTCTCATTCAGAGCAATCAGGCAAGACAAAGAAATAAAGGACAATGAAACTGGAACAGGGAGTCTAATTGTGACTGTTTTCAGATGACATGATCTTATATACAGGAAACACCAAAGATTTTACCAAAAAAGAAATAGAACTAATAAATTCAGCAAAGTTTCAGCCTATAAAATCAACATACCAAAATTAGTAACCTTGATATATGCTAATAATTTTCTACATAGAAATCAAAGTGATACTATTTACAATATTTACAAAAAATTCATAACAATAAATTTAACCAAAAAGGTGAAAGATCTCTACAATAAAAACTATAATCTGGGTATGGTGGTACTTGCCTACGATCCCAGCACTTTGGGAGGCTGAGGCAAGAGGATCATAAATTCAAGGCCAGCCTGGGCAATTTAACAACTCAGGGAAACCCTGTCTCAAAATTTAAATTTTTCTTTTTACAAATTTTAAAAGGGCTGGGGAGGTAGCTCAGTATGAAAACTTTGGGTCCAATACTCATTATCAAAAAAGAAAAGAAAAGAAAAGACCCACTATAAAATATTCATGAAAGAAATTGAAAATGAAAAAAAAACCCACTGCCCAAAGCGACCTAAAGATTCAGCATAATTCCTATCAAAATACCAATGATGTTTCTTCACAGAACTACATAAAGCAACTGTCTTAGTTGTTTTTCATTGCTGAGACAAAATACCCAAAATTCAAAGTTAAAGGAGGAAAGGTTTATTTCAGCTCACAGTTTGTAGAGGTTTCAGTCCATAGTTGGCTGGTTCCAAGGCAGGATGTTATGGAAGAGGAGCATCGCAGGAGAGAAATAGTCCATGGAAAGCAGGTAGGAGACATCAAAGCACCAAGCAAGCAAGCAGAAGCAGCAGAAGCCCCTTCCTTTTATTCCTTCCAGCCTACCCACCCTTCCATTGGTGCCACCCTACCCAGGTGGGCCTTCCTATTATCCATACCCAGAACTATGCTAGACCAATCAGTGGACTAATTTAGTAATCCATATCCTTCATCCTAGCATCACACAATTTAATCCCACCATCACACATCCTAGATCCATCCACCTCCCAAAACTCTCACCTATGAGCTCATGAGGCTTTGGGGGGACATCTAGACACAAGCCATAACACTCCACCCCTGTCCCCCAAAAGACTCATTCAAATCCTTTAATGCAAAAAACATTTAGTCCATCTCTAAGAGTTTCCAAACCTGAACAGTTTCAGCATTGCTGAAAAGTCCAATCCAAAGCTTCTCTGAGATTTAAGGCAAACTCTTAGCTGCAAGTCCCTTGTACAAATGACAAGAAAGTTAAACACTTCCAAAATACAATGATAAACATTACCATTGCAAAGGGTAATAGTAGGGGATAGGAAGGAATGGGACCAAAGCAAGTCCAAAATCCAGCAGGGCAAACAACAAGTCTTGTAGTACCAAGTCCAGCATCTGAAGCAATCTGTGGCAAGATGTGAATTCCGAAGGTCTAGGGTGGCTGTACCCCTATGGTACTGCTAATGGTTGTAGTTCCCATGGCTTCTCTCTTCAGCTGGCTGTGCTCCCTCCTTGCAGTTTTCCTCAGATGATCCACATTCCTGGCTTTGCTAACCTCCTGTGGTCTCCACTGTACCTTCAGCTTCACACAGCTTCACACATTGCCCTCTCAGGGGCACACTGCCTATCCTCCTAAGCCTTCTGAAATTTTGGTGGAAGCCTTCCTAAATCCCACACCTCTTGCATTCTGCATGCACTTAAAACCAGCAACATGTGGATGACACCAAGGTCTGCTGCCAGCTAGAGCAGTAGCCAGGCTTCCTCCTCTCTTTGCTGTATGAGTGGAGTGCCTGGATTGCTGAGCACTAGGAACCAAATCCTGAGGAAAAATTCCCTAGGCTCCTGCCATTTTGGAAAATGGTTCTCTGGGAGTTTCTTCTCAAAGCAAAGTCTTTCACCTTTGCAATTTTGAGGCTGAAAAGGCTAGAGTCCTGCTGATTCTTGTGATGTCCTCAGACCATTTTTTCTGTTGTCTTGTTCTTGCTTAGCAACCAAGTTCTCCTCTTCTTCATGTTTACAGTCCTCAACTTTACCAGAGCTTCATTTCTGATCAAACTCAACATTTTAAATCATTCTTCTGGGCTCTTTGCTCTTGATTCTCAACATAAATCTGGCTGAAAGTACCCAACTGTAGCCATGCCAGTGCTTCAACATTAGACTACCTAAAAATTTCTTCTGCCAGATTAGTTAGTCCAGTTCCTTTAGTATCAGTCTCAGGAAAAGTTTCTAGACATGAGAAATATGCAGAAAAATTTTCTGCCAAAGCATAAGACATGTGGTCTGGAGTCCAACAGCCAATGCAGTCCTTGTTCCTAACTAAAACCTTCTGAACTTGGTCTTTACCAGCTGCATTTCTATCAGCATTCTGATCTTTTGAGCTCTGACCAGAAACTCCCATCAAGTACAGCTTAATGCATTCCAGGGCTGCTTCTTCAGCCAGCATCTCCAAACCTTTCCAAACTCTTCCCACAATTCAGTTCCAAAGGCTCCTGAATGACATGGTCAGGTACAGTCACAGCAATGACCTCACTCTAGGTACTGATCTGTATCAGTCAGTGCTTACTAGAGAAACAGGTCTAATGCAAAATATAAAAATATACAGGAATTTACAAGATTGGCTTACAATGGCCACCCACAGAGTCAGGTGTGGAACAATGCAAAAAGTCTGCCTGCATGCTGGAGAGCCAAAGAATCCAGTTGAAGGCCTAAAGCTCACTATAGTGTTCTGTGACAGTCCATATCAGGAGGCTGAGAGTTTACAATGGAAACCAGGAAATGATGTCCAAGGTGAAGGTGAAGACTGGAGCTGCTTCAAAGAAACAGAAGCGAGCCTTCCTTCTTTGTTTTCTCTTTTATACCATTCTGGCAACAATTCTCCCTAGGGTGGATCATCCACAGCCAAGAACTATGCTGATCCAATTTAGTTGGGCATTTCTTACTCAAGTTGACACAATCAATTAACTATCACAGCATCCTAAAATTTATATGGGATCACAAAAACTCCTGAATTGCCAATACCATCTTGAGAAAAAGGAACAAAGCAAAAGCATTACATTTCCTGACTTCAAACTGTGCTACCAAGCTATAGTAATCAAATAAGCATGCTTTTCATATAAAAGTAGACACACAGAATAATGATACAGAATATGAAGCCTAGACATAAACTCACACATCTACAGCCAACTGATTTTCAACAAAGGTACCAAGAACATGCACTGAAGAAAGGACAATCTTTTCCATAAATGTTATTGGGAAAATTAGGCATCCACTTGTAGAAAAATGAGATTATATTTCCATCTCTCACTAGTTTAAAAAATCAGCTCAAAATAAAATGGATTATATTTTTAAATGTAAACCTTGAAGCAAGAAAACTACTACAAGAAAATAAACATTTGGGACATTGGAATGGGAAAGGAGTTTTTGAAAAAATCCCAAAAGCATAGGAAATAAAACTAGACAAATAGGATTGCATAAAACCAAAATGCTTCTATACAGCAAAGGAAGCAATCATCAGAGTGAAGAGACAACCTACACAATGGGAGAAAATATTTTCAAGCTACACATCTGACAAGGGTTTGGTTCCAGAATATTTAAGGAACTCCAAAAACTCATTACAAAAAAAAAGACAGAAAAAAGAACATGATTTAAAAATGAACAATAGACCTAAATAGACATTTCTCAAAAGAGAACACATTTAAATACTGTAACCAATTTAGCTGGGTATGGTGACACATGCCTGTAATCCCAGCACTTGGGAGGCTGAGGCAGGATTCCCATGAGTTGGATGGCCTGTGCTACATAGTTAGTTCAAGGCCAGCCTCAACTAATAATGAGACCCTGTCTCAAAAAACAAAACAAAACAAGAAATACTGTAACCAACAGGTACGTGAAAAAACACTCAACATCAGTAATCAACAGTGAAACCTCAATTCACTTCAATAAGAATGGCTATTGTCAAACATAGTTCTGGTGGGTATGTGGAGAAAAGAGAACCCTTGCATATTCTTGGTGGAAATGTAAATTTGTACAACCATTACAGTAAAGAGTGTGACTGTTTCTGAAAAATAGCCACTCCTGTGTATATAGATAGCCAAAGGAAATGAAATCAATGTGAGGAGACACTTTTGCCCCCATGTTTATTGTGGCACTATTCACAATAGCCAAACCCCACCCCCACCCCCACCCCCTGCTTGTTGCCTGTGTGAATGGCACCATGGCAGTTGGTATCATCTTACTAAAGACTGGTATGGTATGAAAATACTATATTCAATATTAAAAATACGGGGAAACCCCAGTTATGAGAGCTCAAGGAGCCATAATTGCATCTGATGGCCTCAAAAGTCCTATGTTTGAAGTGAGCCTTGTGATCTGCAGAATGATGAGGGTGCAGTTAGAAAATTCAAGCTAATGACTGAATGTTCTGGGCAAAAACTGCCTAACTTCCATGGTATGGATCTTACTCCTGACCAGAGTGGTAGACCATGAGTGAAGCTCATGCTGATGTCAAGACTACTGGTGGTCTACTTGCTTTATCTTTCTGTGTGGGTTTTACTAAAAGCTGTGACAATTAGATATGGAATATCTCTTACGCTCAGCACCAACAAGTCCACAAAATCCAAAAAAGATGATGGAAATTATGGCATGACCCGCGAGGTACAAATTATGTGAAAGAAGTACTCAACATATTGATTCCAGCCAGGATTGCAAAAGACATAAAAAGAATTGCCAATCTATTTCTCCTCTTTGTGATGTCTTTGTTAGAAATGTAAAAATGCCAAAGAAGCATAGTTTGAACTGAGGAAACTCATGTAGTGTCACGGTAAAGGTAGACATTCTGGAAAAGCTATGAAGGGTGAGATCATGCTAAAGTCAAATGAGCTAATAGCTCTAAACCCACAACTATGAATCTGTTTAAAATTCACATTTTTAATACTGACAAATAAGTCCTATTTGTGGGGAGAAAACGGGAGCACAGTTCCCAAGCACTTCACAAATACCCAGTAGTTCATGTTTTCATTATCATTGAACTAGCTCAGTTGAGCACTTGTTCTTTGAATTCTCAGTGCAATCAAATCTTTCTTGGAGACATTTGAATATACACTATAAAAAGTTGAAGTTGACAACCAACATCAAATGTAGACCAGTACGACAATTAATCTGGCAAAATAAAATACTTAAATAATAATGTAAATTCAGAGGGACCAAAGAGCTTCAGATGCAAAGGAGCAAGTTAAGATACAAGAGCAGCTTATATTTTTAGTGTCTTTTGAGGTCATAACTAATAGTTTATAAATGATTTTAGATAAGCCTTTACAAATCTCTCACATTTTCATCAAGACTACAAGACAGAGGGAAAACATTCCACAACTGAAATAAATAGCCATAATGCTATGGTCAAGCATTCTACATATTTGAATGCTCTAACACTTGTTTCTTGAGAATATGTGCCAATTTCATGAGAATTAGAATAATTGGTTAATCTTCCTGATGCTTCCTCCCCTTCCTGCCACCTTTGTCAAAGATCATCAAGCAAGATACAGTGGCAGCAGTTTTCCTGCTCTGTAAACAGAGTCTATACTGATGTACACTTTTTTTGGTCTTGATGATAGGCAGCTATGCCATGCCAAGAAGTAGCCTAAATGTTTAATGAAGCAGGAAAGTCATTCTTCAGTTGCAATGCAGACCCACTAGACAGTCTGAAAAGATCACCTCCATTTATTTTAAACTGGGAATAGGCTGCTGAATATTTAATGCATGCCACAGTATTCAGCACGGCAAGGGGCCAAGAAAGGGTCAAGTTATGGCTGCCTGCTGCTCCTGCAACTTCAGATTCCCTCTAGTTTTTTAAAGCTGGAAGGTATGAAGGTTGAACAAGATAGTATTCAGCAGCACCCTTTGTACCACTGCATTACTGCAAGGTTAAATGGGAAGTCACATGCTTGTCCTGGTAATTCATTAAGAATTAGGAGCAATCTTTTAGGAAAAATGAAGATAGCCCTACCATTTATTGCCATTCATGACGGTGTTACCAAAAAAAAAGCAATCAATAATCCTTGTTGTGATTATCCTGGGAAAGAGATCTTATATTCAGCTGATTCCATTACTTATTTGTGGTGTTAAATAACCTCTACTAACTGAACAATCCTAGACCATGAGAGAAATATTTTTGTGAACAATATCCTCATAAGTCAAATGTAATCTTCAACTGATTTAGAATCTGCTGCATGCAGCTGGGGATTTAGCTCAGTGGTTTTGCCGTCTGCTGCACAAATGCACGGACCCAAGTTAGATCCCAATACCAAAAAAAGTCTCGTAGAATCTGTTGCAATAATATTGGTGAGAGATTATAGTGGCTGGATAAGAGTGATAGCAGTAGAACCTAGAAGCACTTGCTGATAAAAAAAAAAATACCTCAAGGATGGCATTAAAATTTTTGGTCACAGCATATGAAATTGTGGAGATGTCATTTACTGACAATAAAAAGGAATAAGAAAGGTAGTTTTAAGAGGAAAATAAACACTATTCTTTTAGAGAATGCTACATTTGAGACACCATTCAGACAACTAAACCAAGAAATCCATTAGACAGTGAATATAGTGTCGTTCTGGGTGGAAATACTTGGGATGCATCATTGTAGAAAAGGACTTTAAATAAAATCACCTGGGGCATGTAGCTAGCAGAAGAGTTCTGAAGGCTTAGCCCTGAGCCACTCCAACATTTACAAAGCAACCACAGAAGAGACCAAGGAGGAGTTCCAGTGTGTAGAAAGATATAAGAGAAAGGTACAGTGAAGGTCAAGTGAACAAAATGTTTTAACATGAGAGTAACAGTTCTATCCAGTGCTCCTGACAGGTCCTGTAGAGTGAGAATTGGCTGCTGGGATGGTAACATGGAAGTCACTGGTACCTTTGATGCTAATCTCTGAAGAGTAGTAGAGACAAAAACGAACACAATGGGGCCAAGAGAGAATAGGAAGGTAAGTGGAACTGGACTGCAAGTTGGAATCAAGAGGGATTTTGTTTGTTTTGTTCTGTTGTGATGGAATAGGAGAGATTACTCTGTATTTGGATGCTCGTGGGAATAATCCAGAAGACAGAAAAAAAAAAAAATTGGCAACCAGGAAATTGAGTGCTATTCTTGAGCAAGCAGCAGAAGATAGAATTTGGACACAAATTATTCAGGAGCATGTACAGTTCACCCTCTGAGAGGAACAGGAGAAGAACAGGATGTAAGTACACAGGAGCAGAGTGCTAGATTCAATGAGGGTATGCTGAAGTTGCTTTCATTTGCTTTTATAAGGTTATATCTTTCAGAAAGTAAACTTTGTCACACTTCAAAGTATTTACTAATTTTTTTTTTTTTGAGACAGGGTCTCACTATGTAGTTCACACTGGCTTAAAACTCATGGTGATCCTCCTGCCTCAGCCTAAGTGCTGGGATTATAGGCATGCACCACCATGCCCAGCTGACTAGCTAACTGGTCTTTTCAACTTGTCCTTTCCATGGTTGAAAAACAGCTGGTGCAGGCATCATATATCTGACACTACAAGGACAGCAGAGATGAGTGTACTGGTGAGGGTTCCTCAAAGAAAACAAATCAATAGGATAGGAGACATATGTGCATATTGGTACAACAGAAATGAGCCTATGCAAATATGGAGGCTGGACACCCCATGATCTGCCATCTGCAAGCTGGAGCCCCAGGAAAGCTGGTGTTATAATTCAGTCTAAGTACCAGACAACTGATGTCATCCTTGTCTTTATTTTTAATATTCAGCCTCTACTTATTTCTGTTTTATTTCCATACAAGCCTCTTTTATTCATCTTCCTATCTGGAAACTACCCCTTGGCTTCTCATTCCCTTACTCTCAGAATACGACTCTTCTTTCTCATGTATGGTTTTGAATACTTCATCTTTAAGTTCAAAACGTAACTTCCAGTTCCTTCTCAATCCACACATCTAAGAACAAGCAATGGCAAATGCCCCTTCTTCTTTGTCCTAACTCAGCTGGATTTATTTCAGTCTACTCTGGTTAAACCAAATAGCCAGTGTTCACATATGTTTTATCTTCTCTTATGAAATAGATCTTTCTACCTATTTAAAAATCCCCTTTTCTCCCTTTCCAACTATCTTCTCAAATGTTCCTAAAATAGTTCTTTGAATGTTCATAAGTCATTTTTCTTTAGAGCCTGTACCAAGCCCTATTGTCATTCACTGTACCTACAATGCTTTTGGTCATTGTAAGTGGATCTGCCTTTGTGGAAATCTGGTCAGTGGGGATTTCTGGTGCTTACTATAAATGGCTACATGATGGCTGTGCAATAAGAACTTGGATTAAGGGTGTGGTGATAATGTTTTTTATTTTATGATATTCCCACATCTTGGTATCTTGCTGGCTAGAAGAGAGACCCTTCCTCCCAGATTTGTTAATTAGTAGGGATAATAAACAACTTACCTGTAAATATTCCTTTCATATACAAACCAACCATTCCCATGCCAATATATTCAACCATACCCTTTATGAGACTGGCACACATCAAGCCAGTATTTTCCTTGCCTGAAAACAAGGGCCAGGTACCAGACAATTAGAGACCATACTGAAATCTGCTAGTATTTTTCAGACTAGCTAATCTTAAGCAGTTCCCCATGCTCTACCTTGTCTTCTTGTGGAAAACACAACAGAAGTTCTCAGTTTTACTTTCCTTTTACTTCTCCTGCCTCTTGATCAGATTTGGTAGTGCTTCTTGACATAGCTCCGTGGCATGGCATGCCCCCTTTCTGTTGAGAACTGCAAGTAACATTTCTTCTTTTGGTGGCATTAATCTCAATGTTTTGTCACTCAGTCAACTCCACAAGTTAAAAACCCTACAGGTACAGTTGAGATAAGTGGCCAAACTTTCTTCAGGGAGAGATCAACTTGTCCTAACCCACACAGAATCTAAAACCATGCTGTACAAAATGAGCTAACATGATGTTATCTCTCAGAAGGCCTGCTTACAAGGCTGGCCCTTGACTCGTGTCAGAGAATTTAGATTTAGGGGAGGTTCTCACCACTAACTGATTCTCCCCACTAACTGACAAGAGTGACTCACAGGGTCTAAACTATATGCATGGTGTGGTTTAAGATGAGCACGTGCCTTCGTAATGGGAGTTAGGAATCTGGGTATTTGCCAGGCAGAGGCTGCCTCTGTGATAAGCCTCTGGTAAAAACTCTGGACACTGAGTAATGTTTACAATATTACACGTGTTGCTACAACTCATTGCTGGGGGAAATAAGTACATCTTGTATGACTCCACTAAGAAACCTTGGAAGCTTGTGCCTGGTCTCCTTGAACTTTGTCCCATCTACTTTTTCCCTTTGCAAATTGTCCTTAGTATCCTTTTACTGTAATAAATCACAGCCATGAGCACAACTCTATCTGAGCCCTATGAATCATGGAAGTCATTTGTTCAATTTAGATGCTGTAATTTCTCCTCACTTTCCTATTCAAAGTAATTCTGGTCCACATCTATCATATCCACCAAGGCCGATGTGCACTTGTCATTTTCAAGGTCCTTTCCCCTTAGAATTATGGAAGCATCCTATGAGAAGCTTTCAGTCTCTGGATGCTGCTATTTCATTATTGCTTCTTTTCCTATAGCTCAGGCACTCTACAGTGGTGTCCCTCTCGTTGGGCCTTCTAGCTATCCATGAGCTGACATACAGTCACCCTATGCTTCTCTATCCACCCCCTACTGAAATCTCCACAGCTCCAGGATCTTATTTCTGGGAATTCAATCCTAGCCCATTTCTTTCTGGAAGTGTATAGCTTCCCTCCTTCAGATGATCAGTGTACATCCTCGTCCCTCAGAATTTGGACCCTCTTCTCTAATAACTGCTCATTTCTTCCAGGGGCAAGAGCAGATAGACCTAATACCCAATGTATGGGGTAAGCATGTAAAGACTTAAGGGTGTGTGTGTGTGTGTGTGTGTGTGTGTGTGTGTGTGTGTGTAAAGCAGAAGAAAGAATGAGTGCCAACTCATTCTTTATTTGAATTTTCTACAATATTGTAAATAAAACAAAACAGTACCCAACAGGCTACTCTTCTATAAAAATAGAAACTTTTAAAAAGTTTTAATAATATTTTGACCAAAATCATCTATTTCATAATATCAGTGAGCAACTTTTCTTCCATATCATCCGTCTGCCAGTAACAGAAGATGTACCATGACTCAATCCTCCTCCAATACGTAATCTCCACAGGGCATTTCCACTCTATCATTTACTTATAACTGCACAGACATGACTTCCAACAATGATTTATGACTGAAAAAAAGAGAGGTTTCCAACTGAGACAACTGTTGACAACAGAGGCATTAAGATTAATTTGGGAAGACAAACAATTATAAATAACAACAAAATTATCTGACTTAGATATATTTGTGCCAGGCATCCCAGTTCCTGTAGAGAAACTGGACAAAAGGATTTGCATTCCTCTGCCTCAGTTCTGAAAGGCCAGTAAGTGGTACCCTGTCACCTCACACACAGTATCAAACCCTCTGAATCCATGCCCTTAAGTCCCTTGTAGGACTGTTAGATAATACTGTTACTTCATCTTTTAGACTAGTGATGGTGAACCTCTTAGAGACTGAGGGCCAAACTGCAACCCAAAACCCACTTATTTATCACAAAGCATCAACACTGCAATTAAATCCGAACATTGCAATTAAATCTGAATGCTGAGGTTTTAGGTTGGAAAAGGTAACTCTTATACTAACATCTTTTATCTTAAAAGAAAAACAGTAACATGTATGCCATAGGTTTGCCACCATTGCTCTAGGCCCAAAGTAGATTCACTTGTGCCAAAGTTTCCTCTACAAGCAATACTGTACTTCTAAATCTTCTACAATAATGTTAAGCATGAGGTAGAATTCTCCAATAAAGGAACCAGAGTTTAATAAATGGTAGATTATAGGGCAGCAAAAGCGCATGGTGAGTCTGGAGTATCTCTCAGTGCTGAGAAAAAAGAAAGTATCCAACAACTAAGTAAAAATTTAAGAATGAGGCATGTCAACGGGACACAGAAATAAGCCTGAAAGTGCTCCCAATGAATAAAGCTGCAACAGTTTCACCAATTAAATAAATAACATTGAGTAATAACCCAAAGTATAATATGAATATCATAGGTCTACATTGATATCAATAAATGAATAAACAATTTAGGAGAAAAGACAGGTTCTCATAAGGACTCCCAATAACTTGTGTAGAACTTCCTCCTGTGCACTGTGGCTTAGTAATTTGCTCCCAAAGGATAGACTATGGCAACGGGAGGGGAGTAACAGCAAATTTATGGTGGAGAAACCCAGCAAATACTACCTTGGCTAGGTGAGCAAGGTTAACATCAGCAGTGATACCTCACCTTTATTGTCTAGATCTTTCAAGTGATGTGATGAAAATGGCACTTCATTAAACAAACCAAAAACTAATGCAGAATTGACAAAATACCTAGTACTCTTCTAAATAGTCACGGTCATGAAAAACAAGGAAAGGCCAAGGAATTGTCAGAGCCCAGAGGAGAGTAGGGATATATTATAGTCACATACAACATGGTATACTGGGCAGGACCTTGGAACAGAGAAATACAGTAGGGGAGAGGCCAGTGAAATCTGAATAGTCTGCAGTTAATAGAATCCCTGTGTTAATCTCTTAGTTTTGACAAGTATATTGTGGTTATATAAGATGCTAACACTAGGAAAAGCTGATGAAGAGGATATAGAAACTCTCTGCACAGTATTTGCAATTTCCTATACATCTCCAATTATTCCAAAATAAAAGCTTTTAAGCACATGCACACACAGTATTACCCAGTCCCTGTCACCCCCATTCATAGTTTCACTTTCTGTGGTTTTCAGTTGTTGGCAGTCACTTGTGGTCTGAAAACATTAAATGGAAATTCTAGAAATAATTCATAAGTTTTCACCTGTCCACTGCTCTGAGGGTTACTGAACACAAGGACTGTGATATCATGATAGCTCTGATAACCAAGAGAGGTAGTGACAAATGGGCAGGCAGCATATACCACATGGATACCCTGGACAAATGGATGATTCAAGACCTGGATGGGACAGCAGGAGGCTTCATGCTGCTCAGAACTGCTACCCAAGATGGATGGAGAAGGTCAATAGTAATTAATGCTACATCAAACACCTGTGTCATTCACCTGGCCTCAGAGCACACAGGCATTGTCATTTCACACCATCATAAGAGTGAGTACAGCACAATAAGATATTTGGGAGAGAGAGGCCACATTTATATAACTTGTATTATAGGTATACTGTTACAGTTGCTCTATTTTATTAAATTTTGCTGTTTGTCTCTAATTTATAAACTGAACTTTATAATAGATACATATAGGAAAAGACATAGTATATATAAGGTTGACCACTATTTGGGGTTTCAGTATTCACTGGGCATCTTGGAACACATCCCTCACAGACAAACGGGGCTCTCCATGCAACTGCAAAGAGCACCGACTCAAGCAAATGAAAGTGTTCTCCAGCAAATGAGTGCTCTCTCTATGCTGGTATTTCTATCTTATTTATTCTGAGTTTGCTTTGCCTGGAAGCTGAAATCTGATTCCTTAAAATCAACCAGGAGAAGTAGATCTGGATGAGAGGTCTCTCCTCATAAATTAAAAGGAGTTCTGTAAGAGTGCTTTCAACCCATGGGCAGAGCTTGTGCTGCTTTGGGGCAGCACCTGCCAAAGAGAAGAAAATGAGAGTTATAGAGGTCAACATTGGGAATGCTTCCTCTCAGCCTTTTGTAATTAATAGTTTGCTTGGTGCCATAATTCAGCATAAAAGAAGCCACAAAGGAACCAGCAGTCTGAGCCATTAAAAATTGCCAGTGATAGGCAGATTTAGCTCAATGGCACTGCACCTGCCTCGCAAAGCATAAGGTCCTGAGTTTGATCCCAGGTACCAAAAAAAAGAATTGCCACTGTGTTATTTGCAGCTATTAACACCTCTCAATTGTGAACTTTGGTAATTACTTCTATACTCTAACACCACCTTCATTTTTCACTCCAGTTCTTTCTAAAGCTCTATTGCAATACACAGAATATTTGGATTAGTTTTCCCTGCAAAATCAAATTTTAAAATATATATTGTTTAAAAACATTTGGATCAGTTTTTCAATATGTATTTAAACAAAATAAAATTCTACCTTTCACATGAGAATAAAGTTCTTTAATGTTAATAACATCTAACTTCATATTGTACATTTGCAGTACATTTTTAAATACCTAAATTCATCCTTTAAGACAGGTATGGGAGATACTAACAAGCAGGAAGTTTAGGCAAGATGGTGGAATCTTAGCAGTAGGCAGGGAAATAGAAAAATTATATAAGGAAATAGAAAAACAGAAAAAAGAGTGGGAGGGACTGGAGAATGGGATATGGCTATTAGGGCAAACTCCATAGTGGGACAGCTCACAATATGGAGAAGGGATGGTTTGGGCCAGAAGACATCTCATCTGGATGGGGTGAATGGCAGAAAGATTATCTTGAAACCCCAGAAAGTCCCTGCTAATGGGGAGGGAGAGAGGAAGAGAGAAATGAATTCTGGTACTAACTGTGGCAAGCTTCTGATCTTGGGTAGAATATACATCAAAGGGCTGAGGATTTAGCTCAGTGGCACCATGCCTGCCTTGCTAGAGCAAGGTCCTGAGTTCAAGGGCCACTACCAGAAAAAAATAATAATTATCAAAACCAAAGGAGAATCCCTTGCCTACTGTACTTACCCTGTCCCAAATTGTCTCAGGAACCACACACAATTCAGAAAATGTTCTAATATCTCTCCCTTCATGGTTGGGTATGAAGCACATACTAAAGCAGCCATGAATGCTTACTTGATTATTCCTTGCCCTTCTAGCCTTTTGGCTAAAGTAGATTATATCATTCCATTTTTAGTTAATTTTCTTTTATTGCTTGAATATTGAGAATATCAGGAAATGAAAATTTTCCTCATTGAATATGCCAGACACTTTCCATCAGATAAACAAAAATAGAAGAGCAAATATCGTCAATCATGAACAATAAGTTGTTCACTCAATATCTTTAAGCTATTTGACCAACTAATGTTGCCATTTGTCTGTGAAATAAACCAGGGCTTTATTGTAGCTGTACTGTGATTACGATTCAAATCTCAGGCTGCCTTTGTATCTTGCCACCTGCCCAGAGTCATTTATTATCTATCTCACCCAACAGACAGAAAACCTGCAGGGTAGGTGATCAGACCCAGTAAAATTGTCTTATTGGGAATAATGTGAAAATGGGTTAGAAGCATCAATTTATTCTCACAGAAACAGGAAGCATTAAATAAGCAGATCTTGAAGATGCATAATCTGGTCATTCAGTTAGTTCACTTCCAAAGTTATAAGTGTAGAAACAAAGTATATGCCTGTGTTGTCTCCAAAATAAGCTTTCCCTGCACTCAGCAAACACTGGGAGTGGCATTTTTCTTTTTTCTTTTTTTTTTTATTACATTCTTTTATTGGTACATTGTAGGTATACAACACAATTACATTTCTCATTGGGAATTGTACCTTTACGTAATGCACCTTGGTTCTTATTTTTTCCCCATTCCTAGCCCTCCCTTCACGCCCTCCACCCTTCCCTATTTACAAAGACTTTATTTCCATTTTTTCCATTTCTCAGCATTTTTCCTTTCCCTTCTTTCCTTTCCCCTGCCCCTCCCACTACCCCTACCCCTTTGGACCTTTTCTTCCTATTTTACATTATCGATTATTCATTCTAATCATTGGTACATTTTAGGTATACAATATAATGACATTCATCATTGGAAATTTGCACCTTTACATAGTCTCTCTTGGTTCTTATTTTTCACCCTGCTGTTGATTTCTAATTCCATTGTCTTATGATCTGACAATATGCATGGGAAATTTTTTCTTCTTTTGTAGCTATTTAAGCATACTTTATGGGTTACTAAGTGGTCTATTTTGGAAAAAAAATTCCATGTGCTGCTGAGAAGAATCTGTATTCTGTTGTTGGGTGGGAGACCCTATAAGTATCTATTAAGTACATTTGTTCTAAGGTTTGAACAAGTTGATTTTTTTTGTCTAGTTTATCTACTTGTGACAGTGAGGTATTGAGAGTCCCTCGCTATAACTGAATTGATGGTTATCTAATTCATGTCCAGTACTGTTTGTCTCATAAAATTAGGTATACCAGTGTTAAGTGCATATGTATTTATAATTATTATCTCCTCCTGATGAATTGTTCCCTTAACTAATACGTAGTGACCTTCTTTGCTGCTTCTGATCAGTTCTGGCTTGGATTCTATTTTGTCTAAAAATGGTATAGCTACTGCTGCTTATTTTCAGGCTCCCATTATATAAAAAAGAGATCTATAATTATAATTTAGACACAAAGACAAGTGAAATATTGACACACAGTAAATATCTACTAAATGTAACAACTATAGAAAAGTATTCAACAATAATAGCATGGACTTAACCAAATATCTAAAGATTAATAATACAAATACTAGTAAAGATGGAGTGTGTAGGGAATGAAAGCAGTAAAATTTGAAACATAAAGAGAAGATGGGAAAGAGAGAAAAGTGGGATAAAGGAGCTTATTAAGGAGCAAAATAATAGAAATAGGGCCGGGGATTTAGCTCAGTGGTTCTGCCACCTGCCCTGCAAGCACAAGGACCTGAGTTTGATCCCCAGTACCAAAATAATAATAATAATAATAATAATAATAGAATTAAATAAAAGTAACCAAAAAGGAAAAAAAGGCAGCAAAATAAAGAAAAAATGAAGAAAGAAAAGGAAAAACAACAACTAGGATCACATCAAATGAAAATGCTTTTGCATAGCAAAAGAAACCACTAACAGAGTGAAGAGACAACCCACAGAATGGAAAAAATTTCTTACGAGCTATTCCTCAGACAAAGGATTAATATGTAGAATATGTAAAGAACTCAAAAATATATGACCCCTCAATTTAAAGACCCAGTCCAAAAATGGGCATCTGAAATGAACAAACACATCTCAAATAAAGAAGTACTAACAGAAAATAAATATATGAAAAAAATGTTCAGCATCACTGATCATTCAAGAAATGCAAATTAAAACAACACTGAGATTCTATCTCACTCCAGAAAGAATGGCTATCATCAGAAATCAACCAATCACAAATATTGGTGAGGCTGTGGGGAAAAAAAGAACCCTTCCCCACTGTTGGTAGAAATGTAAATTAGTACAACAACTAGGAAATCAATATGGAGATTCCCCAAAAAACTAAAACTAGAGGTTCCATTTGACCCAGCTAATCCCCTTCTAGATATCTTTCTGAAAAAGTTAAAAGCATCATACCACAATGTGCATACCCATGTTTATAGTAGCACAGTTTACAATAGTTAAATCTTGGAAACAGCCCAAATACCTATAAATAGATGAATAGGTAAAGAAAATGTGGTATTTATATACAATGGAGTACTACTATGCCACAAAGAATGATAGACTTGAGATATTTTTATGTAAATGGATACACATCACAACCATAATTTTAACTGAAATAAATCAGGTACACAAGTTTAAATATCATATTGTTTCTTTTGTATGAGAAACCCAAAGGTTAAATAAGGAGCAAAATGGAGATACTGGGAAGTAGGAAAAACTTGTTCAAATGGGAAGGGGAAGAAAAGAAGGGAAGGAGGAGGGAAGAAAGGGAAACAGGATTTTAAAAGTGAATAGAAGGAAAAAATGCAAAGCTTTTGTGAATGGGGAGGGGAAGAAAGGTTGAAGAGAGGGGACGGGAATTGGAAAAAAGGAAGACTTAAGATATATTTTATACAGGTACAAATTCCCCACGATGAATGTGATCAATATATGGGGTAAATAGGTACTAATAAAAACAAAACCTAAAAAAAGGAAAGAAATTAGTCCCCCATCAGCAAAAAAGTTTCTCTGTATTTTTAAATGAGTGGTTTCTTTCCAGGATCTGCAGTCTTGGAATCCACCAGTTATGGGGGAGGGATAATGAGTCACTGCTAAAACCTGTTTTGTTTCCACACCCATGTTTTTATGTGAATGTTGAACTCTCGCTGCCTTTTCAGCTGGCAATGGTAGATCAATGATTTTGCCATAAGGATGTGTCACTCTGGCAGCTCCAGTTTCTATGTTCCTCTGTGAGCACCACATCATGGCTTTCTCTGCCTAGCTTTATGGCCTGTGTGTTTGTGGGTCCTCTCCTATCCAGAGGTTCCTCTGTCCACGCACCCTAGGCTGTGGCAACCATCCAAGCCAAGGCATATCGCTCCTAACAGTGGTAGATGAGGAAAGCAAACAGACCACTGAGTTCTGTGCTGAATGTTGGCAGCAAGGCATGGCCCAAGCAAACCACTGGACTTAATGCCAGCACATTCACATCCAATGGCCTCTGAAAGCCACATTTTACCAGCTTGTTTTCTCACCATGGAGGGCAGGGCCCCTGTGTCCTTCCAGGCCTGAGCCTGAACTTCTCAAGGGGGTTCTGGTCTAGCCCATGCCCTCTCCACAACTGTGTCTTGAAGCTGTCTCCCACCCAGTCACTGAGATAGGGTGACTCCAGAAACTCTGAAATGTAGTTGTTTTGTAGTAGTTCTGTGGCTCAGTCTTAAACAATTAACCCCTTCCCCAAATGGCTCCTGATTAAATCCTCTCTACTATGGCAGATGCTGCACTGGATTTCTTCAACTCTAGCCTGCCTTGTGGAAAGAGTCACTATCAGAATAAAACCCCACACTATTTTTGCAGTTTATAATAGCATGGGCTTTTCTTGGGGCTAACACTGCTACCCTCATCCATTGTTTCTCTCTGGAGCTGCTGACCCCCTCCTGGATTACCTTATGTCAGTGGAG
The DNA here is from genome assembly GCF_053883595.1 of Heterocephalus glaber. NCBI lineage: Eukaryota > Metazoa > Chordata > Mammalia > Rodentia > Bathyergidae > Heterocephalus > Heterocephalus glaber. Next base: position 2,118,278 of record NW_028258327.1, read on the forward strand.
CCAGGCTCCTTCACTTCTCCCCCAGCCCTGGTGAGCTTTCCAGACTGCTTTGTTCTTTTCTCTATATTGTGTTCTATTTTTCCAGCTCCTCTGTAGTGTCTAATATTCCTATCAGCTCCCCCACCCCTATTTTCAGAGATTAGTTTTTTTCTTTTCACCAAATTGTTTTCAAGGTGTTTTAATTTCAAGTCCTAGATATGCTGTATTTTGCTACAGTCTCTACTCTGCTATTTTAAATCTTCTACTTTTCATTCATTCACTCATTCATTCAGGTTTTTCAGCCTTTTATTCTCTTATTTTTAATATTAATTTTTAAATTTTTATTACATGTTTGCAATACATAATGATTACATTCATCGTGGGGAGTTGGTACCTGTGTATAACCTATCTTAATTCTTATTATTTCCACTTCTCCTGCTCCCCCCCACACATTCCCTCCATCTCTGGTCCCTTTCCCACTTGCAAAAGATCCCTCTGTTTCCCATTATATATATTTTTTTATTTTACTCTTAAAATTATTTATACTTTCAGTTTCTCATATTAGAGGAACCATCTGCAACTATATAAGACAAAAAACTATTATTTGTCATTGTATTTTAAGTGTCTTTGTTACTGATGCTTAGATTTATCCTAAAACAAATAGTATGACACTGTCTTGTTTGTCAGAGCTTATTTTAAATTTGTCATGGAAATTCTTATCCCAAAGCCAGTCAATCTTAAAATGCTGCCACAGAGCAGCCCTGTGATGTGTTTGAAGACAGTACCCAAAGTTACTCTGTCACTACTGACTAAAGATCTTTGGCTTATAAGACTTAGGCACTCAAAAAGCATAAGCTGAGTCAGGAACTAGGAAAGCAGAAGGGTGTTTCTAATGAGTGGTCACTAATGAGAATCAGGGCTAGAAATTGAGAAAGAAATTTTGGTAGATGAAATTATAGCTCCAGCCACTCTCCCCATGCCTTCAGCCTGCTCCTCTGCCCTCCCTGATGACCACTGCCTTATACAGTGCACTGCATTCTTTGCCTTACCCAACTAAGCCCAAGAGTTTGAGGTTAATATCTTATCTATGAAGGAAATGACAAAATTATATTCCCAAACAATATTTCCCACATGAATTCAATCATGTGTAATTATACATACAACTCCATCGTGTTAACTTGATATACAACCCATACTGTTTGATTACTATTTCCAAACTTAATTTTCCTCCTTACTCTAGGCCTATACCACATACCTTTCTCTGTTTTCACTGTACAAAACATCATTCCAAAGAAACATTCCCTTTTCTATCTTTTTGGGAAAAAGAATACCTTTGCCCCATACAAAATAGTTTTCTTGTTGAGAACTTAGTTTCTTTTTTCATTTTTCAAAATTTTTCATTTAACAAAACTTTCTTGCTTGAATACCATTCACAACAAAAGTGTTGGTTTCAAGTCTGGGGAAGGACATGTACAGGGTGCCTTGTGATACCACAAAGCAAGGAAGCACTTCAAGATCTCTGGAGTCATGTCAGTTGGAGTCAGGAAACAACTTGTAATGCCTCCCACTGGCCAAAGAAGGGGACAAGTTAGATCTTTATAAAAGTGTATTTCACTTACGTGAAATATAAATTTCAGTAGATGGAAATCAATTAAGCTTTTAAAACTCCATGAATTTGTAATGTTATGCTCACCCTTTTCCAAAACAAAGCATCTTCACTGATCAACCTCTAGGGAACTGAGGGAATTCATAGGTAACCAAATGGCTGAAGCAGCAAAAAGTTGGTGTGATCTCAGTTAACACGTGAAGAAAGTATAAAACTAAAATATATCATTTTACTGCCTTTTATAAAATAATGGGTTTATTATTTTATATCAATGCTGTTGATATCATAAGAAAGGTAAGTAAATATCATATTTCCCCTAACTGAAGCAGACAGAGAGCGTCAGCACACTGCTTTCTGTAGTAAAAGGAAAAGTCTTTCTCTTTTCCTTACTTCACTTTCTAATTCACTTAATTCCCCATTGCCTTAGACACACCCACCTCTCTAGTTAATCTCTGCTTGTCTCCTGAAGACAGGTGAAGGAGTAGATATGCATGTATATCTATAAATACACTCACCTCACCGTATTTTTATATTTCTCATTTAATCTTAATCCAATTTACATTCCATGGGCACAAAAACCCTTTTCCATCATTTCCTCCTCTAATCCTTCAGGGCAAGTAAAACAGGCTTCTATAGACCATGGGTGGAAGCTCAGTGAAAATTAGGAACTAACTGGCAAGTCACTATAGTGAATGTTAGCATTTGCTTGGCTCTTCTAGGAAGGATTTGGTTTTTAATGAATACCAAGTTAAAAACTGTCTTCCTGTTTTACAATATTATTTTCACTAGACTCTTTCACAATCCCAAAACATAGTTCTATAGACCTAATGATAAGAAACCAATGGTAGAAGATTTAAGAGATTGCATTTTATCACATGAAATAATTCTCTTATGCAGAAATGCAATTTTGCTATAAAAGTTAGAAAGGATCTCAAACAATGTCAACACCGATCAGTAAAAGACTTAGCATTTTTATGTTGATTCAGGCACTATCATAATTCAAGACATGCCTTAATTTCCTTGAAATACAAATGATAAAGGAATAAGGAGTTGAATGTGTCTTGTTGGAGACCAAGCATATATAGTGGGCTTTTGAGGGTAATTGCTGATTTATGCAACATGGTGTCCCATTGAACAGCAATCTCTCTTCCATCTGCTATCATTCTTGTACCAAAATATTGTTTTGTGAAGCACTTTGGACTTTTGTCATAATGAGAATCTGTGAGGTCAGTAAGGGTTATGAATAAAGACCCAGAGTCTACGAATCAATTCTAGGCAGCTGAGTTGCAGGGTAGCCACTGTAAGAGCACCAATACCAAAATTACAACTAATGAAGAGGAATAATGACTTTCTCAATCTGAGTACAAAAACTGGGGGCTTGATAATAAGCTGCACAGAAGCTGCTAACATGGGTTGTGATTTCCGAGACTTCTTAGAAATGTCACATTTATTCTTTATTATTGAATGTGAGATTCATAATATAAGTCATTTCATTTGGAATTTGTTTAGGTTATGTGATGCTAGGGATTGGACTAAGAGCCTCACATATGCTAGGCAAGCACTCTAACACTGAGCTACACGTCCAGCCCAATTTGGGTTTTTAAAATATTTTCTTTGTTTGCTCCATTTTGTTAATTTTTTTTTTTTTTGTACCAGAGATTGAACTCAGGACCTTGCGCTTATGAGACAGGTGGCAGAACCAATGAGCTAAATCCCCAGCCCCTTGTTAATGTAATTTGAATTTCAAACTATAATAAGAAAAAGAGCTTATATGCAATAAACTTAATTGTAATAAGCTAAGAAAATAATATGGAAATCAGTGTTGACCAATTTGCCCTACTCCTTTAATGTACATTTTCCTAGATATTTATATGAAAATGATGAAACTTGTCAGTCACATCTCTGACTTCTTAGCAGATGAGAATAACCAATGAGAAAATTTACTTGAGAGGCTTCCAGGAACATATGTTTACATGTAAAAGCTCTTATCAGGCTGAGCCTAAAGAAGATGTTTCCTAAATAATATAAGTAACAGTATAATAAAATATGGCTACTCACTTGCTATTGGGAGTGTTAACACAGTAAAAAAAAAAAGCACATATTTGTAACAGGCAATTGTAATGACCATTGGATTTCATAATGTTTGGAATTATGTTGATGAAAAAGTAAGTAGAATAATAAAAGTTGGAAGAAGTCAGACAATCTCTTTCTCAAATCAACTTTGAGGTGTAATTTAAATACAATAAAATGTGCCCATTTTAAATATAAATTTTCATGAGCTTGACAACATATATACCCATATGATCAACACAAGCAAAATATAAAAAATCTCCATTATGCCTAAGAGAGTCCTCACACCCTTTTGCCATTAGTTACCCTTTCTACTGACAACCAAAAATTGGATTTCGGCCACTTAAGGTTATTTTTACCTTCCCTAGAATTTCATGTAATTGGTGTCATATACATACACAGAATGTGACTATCTTCTTCTGTTTAGCTTAATGGTTTTGAGATTCACCTATGTTTTTCCATAAAAAGGGAGTTAATTCCTTCTTATTACTAAGTATCATCCACTGGGTATGTTAGCTTTCAAGTCTGCTTTTTTAAGCGGTTCTTTTTAACTTAAAATACAATGTAATGCACTTAGCATTTCCTACTTTACTAACAGTTAATTGTTAAATTTTTATCAGATGTATCCAAGTATCATCACTATGAAAATGTCCAGATAACTGTACTGGCTGTAGTTTTGGGTAAACTAATATATGAAAAATGACATGTAAAAGCTTAAAGAATTAGGTAAAGGCAAATCACGCTAGGATTACAGGGACCAGTATTACCACTGTTAACAGCTAGTACATTGCTTGAAGATGTTTTCTTTTTATAAAAGTCATTCTTCATTTCCCTTCCAGATAAACACTTAAATATAAAAGAAGACTTATCATACTTCACCAAATATATTAAATAAGAAATTATCTTAATGTCACCATATGGCTTTTTATTTCCTGCAGTTTGCAAGTTGACATGGTACATTCGTGACCCTCAGGGACACTGGATTTTTTTGTAAAAATATTCAACATTTTAAGTATAAGCTAAAAATTATAAAAGTATAAATATTTAAAACAAAAAGAAAGAAAAAATACCTAAAATTGCTACCTAAGTGACTGATATATAACATATATGTTTGTCAGTTTGTTCATTAGATCTGAGGAATTAAGTTAAAAATCAAGGTTTATTCATATAGACAAGAACTGGATCAGGGCAGGCAAAAATAAAAGAGCTAACAAGATAAAATAGTACAATTACATACTTTTAAATTTAGTTTTTAGTACCACCAATAAGTTCATGCAATAAGCACAATGTTTTAAAACACACAGAATTCAGCCAAAGAAAATAGTATAAAAAGGTGAGCTAGAATAGTCTTGAGTTTCTTCTCATGAAAAGAAATTTTAAAAGTAGGTTGCACTGTATTTTGCAGAAAAGGAAGCAAAAACCATTTAATTGAGTATGCAAGGACTTACAGAATGTGAGGAAAAAACCAGGCAGATTGCTGGGTCCCCCTGGGCTTGTGTTCTAGTGCTGGAGGAGAAGGAAGCACCAGAAAATTAAAATAAAAAACAAATATATGTATTTTATAATGTTAGAAATGAAGGTCAGGGAACAGAGAACATGGGCCATGTCAAGACAGGCCAGTCAGGAAAGGGCTCTGAGGAGAGCTGAGGACAAGCCAAGCAAAGATCTGGAGGGAAACACCAGGAGTAAAGGGCTTCATTCCCTCAGGATCACCTACATGCTTCTTAGCAATTATGATCCACTCAGGTTAGGGTTAAAGAGTCTCCAAATCTTTGTCTCCTGCTCTCTTTCTCCTCATCAATGAGCCAACAAGGACCATGAATTATCCACACATTTCTCCAACTTTTGTGCATGTGAGAATTACTTGGGAAACTGCTTAAAAAAAAAAAAGGTGAATATTGCAGAACAAGTCTGCCAGGCATTTAGTTAGTCCTTGCTTTTCATTTCAGTGATCAGGCTTCAACTTTCTCTGAGCTTAAACTTTTTCAGTGAAGGACACTTTGCTACTGGTGATCCAGGCAGCAGAGAGGATTCATGGAAAATGTCAAGGATCACTTCCACCTGGAATTAGCAGATGACGTTCACTTGGACAAATTCTTCCCGAGTCAACTACAAAATCTAGATTTTTTTTTAATCTTAAAAATGTCATAAAGGCACATAATAGTAAGGATTCACTAGCCCAAAATTTGGAAGAAGGAAGTGAAACCTTTTTTTATTCTGGGGATTCTTACCAGTCTAGAAGCAGCAGGTAAAAGATGATCTTGTTAGGACAGGGAGGTGGTGGGACAGGTCTCAAAATTTAAAGTCTAGTACCTACTAGGCATTTGAAGTTGCTGGCTACCACTTCCCAGGTCCCAAGACAGAACTCTAGAGGGTGACAAACTGGAAATGAAACTACAGTCTGCAGTCCAGTCTTAGTGGTCCAATCAACCTCAAACCTTGGCCTTGTACTAGTATCATCTTCAGTGCTTTACAGAAATAATTGCTTTCAAGAGAAAGGAGCTATCATCCTAATTCCAAATTATTGAATTTTATTTCCAATACAATGTCCAGCAATTTTTTAAAATAAGGTACATGAAGAGTTAAAGACAACATGAATCAGAATCATCAGAAATAGAAATAACAAAGAGACTCATGGGAATACCAAACATTGGAATTATTAGATAGAAAGTATAATACAACTTTGCTTCCAATGTTCATGGCAATAAAGGACAACTTGGAAGCTTCAGCAAAGAAACTGGAAATTTAGAAAGTGCTATTTCAGATTAGAAAACAAATCAAGAATGTAGAACTAAAAAAATACAATTGAAATTAAGAAAACAAGAGAGTAGCTGAAGAAAGAATGAGTGAAATTGAAAGAAAGTAGTTTTTTAAGTAGTCTAAAGCTGAATGTGATAATATATGTCTATAATCCTAGCACTCTGGGAGGCTGAGGTAGGAGGATTCCAATTTTGAGCCCAATATGGGCAATTTACCAAGACCCTGTTATAAAATAAAAAAGGGCTGGGGATGTAGCTCATGAGAAAGCTCTGGATTCAATCCCCAGTACTAAAAAAAAAAAAGTAGTTTGGAGTGAAGATAGAAACAAAAAAAAATATTAAAAAGTACAGGTAAGAGGCAAGGAGGACACAGTATAAAAGTTGACATTTAGTAAGGGTCACAGAAGGGGAAACAGAAGAAATAAAGGCTAAGAGTCTTCCAGCACTTCAAGAGATTAATCCATAGAGATTTTGTTAATGCCACATAGAGATTCAAACTGATATTACAGAAAGCCAAAAGGAAAAATGTTGAAAGAACATGAACTCACATAGCCTTAAATCCTTACTCTTCCATCAATAAGCCAGTTGAACTTGACCAAAGTACAGTGCTTCCCTGTGTCCTTAGCATCTGCACTATGTAGAAAATAATGGCTAGTTCACATGATTGCTGGGAAAATTCAACAAAATCACTTATGTAAAATGCTGAGGACAGTATCTGGCATGTGAGAAAATGGTCCCTTCCCTTCTCCGAGTGCTCTTTGAGCCATGCCCATCAACAGTCATCAAAACTCTCCAAGTCCAGCCTTGTGAACAGTCTATTTTAAAATGACAAATTTGCACTTTTAATGCAGAGTTTCCTTAAAATTATTTTGAAGTGTACTATCAAACACAGGAATCTAGTCAGATACTCACTGGGTTAGTGACACCAAAACTTTCTTTTAGCTGTAGGGTACAGGGGAAGGGGACGTTACCAGAACCTCTGCAGTTAGTCCTGGTCTCCTGCGAGCCACGGCAGCACACGGCGAATTACAGGAAAGGTAGAAAAATGAGACTGAGAAGAAGCTGAGCTTTGGGTCTGATCAGTGCTGCTCTGGGCAGCAAAGACAAAGCCCCCAGTTTACCACACCTTTTTCAGTACATTGGGAGAAACAAATGTAACAAATGACTTGCAGAGAGTTCAATAGTTCACATTGGGATAAACAAGGTGTAACGGAAGGCTTGCAGAGAGTTCAGTACATCTCCGGCAAACAAGATGTTAATCAGTCCAAGAACAATGAGGAACTGAGCAGATGTTTGTTCTCCCAGGATGTTTCTTGTCCTGGGGAATCACAGCATCACTGGATCACTGAAGTCTCAGTTGTGACCGGAGGCCAAACTGGAGTTATTCTGTAGCTGGGCTGTAGGCAAGAGAACTAGGCTAACCAAATGATTTATCCCTAGAATTATGTAGCATTGCTCCCAACATTTAACCTTTCAGTCAAAAGGGTTAACGGGGGCCTGGGACTTAGCTCAGTGGTTCCACTGCCTGCCTTGCAAGTGCAAGGACCCGAATTCAATCCCCGGTACCAAAAAAGGGGGTAATGGGAACAGTTAGTTGTAAATTAGAGTAAGACCTCTACCTAATAGCAAGTCCTTTTCAAATCATTTCCCCCAATACAATGAAAGCAATTCTATGAGGGAAGTTTACAGTGGTGAATTCCCACATCAGAAAAACAGAGCAAGCTCAAATAAATAATCTAATGCTGAACCTCAATGTTCTAGAAAAAAAACAAGTTAAACCCAAAGCCTGTATGAGGAAGGAAATGATAAAGATCTGAGCAGAAAAAAAATGCAATTGACTAAGAAAACAGTACAAAGAATCAATGAATCAAAGAGTTGGTTCTTTGAAAGATTAAATAAAATATACAAGCCCTTAACCAACCTTATCACAGAAAAGGCAAGAAAAGTTCTAAATCCATGCAATTAGGAATGAAAAGGGAGAAATCACAACAGATCCTGTAGAAATCCAGAAGTTCATCACTACCTACTTAAACCTCTACTCAAGATGAAAAATTCAGAAGAAATGGATTCCTAAATACATATGAATTATCAAAGCTGAATCAAGAAGATATAAAAATTCTAAACAATCCAATATCCATCAATGAAATTGAAGAAGTAATTTTATTTATTTATTTTTTGGTACCAGGGATTGAACTTGGGTCCTTGCACTCATGCAACATGCGGTGAAACCACTGAGCTAAATCCCTGGCCCTGAAGAAGTAATTTTAAAACTACCAACAAAGAAAAGCCCAGGTCCTGATGTATTCACTGCTGAATTCTATGAGAAATTTAGAGAAGATCTAATGCCACTACTTCTCAAACTCTTTAATGAAATCAAAGGAAGCAACAATCCCAAACTCATTCCTGGAAGCAAGCATTACCTTGATACCAAAACCAGAGAAGGAGAACTGGCCAACCAAAAACGAGGGAACTGGCCAAGCTCCTTAATGAACATGGAAAAATCTTCAATAAGATACTGGCAAGCAGAATGCAGCAAATCATCAAGAAGATTATATACCACAACCAAGTAGGATTCATCCCAGGAATGTTCTGTTCAATGTACAGAAATCAATAAATGTAATAGACCATATTAACAGAACCAAGGACAAGAAACCACATGATCATCTCAATAGACACCGAAAACACATTTGACAAAGTTCAACACCCATTCATAATGAACACCCTACAGAAAACTTGAATAGAAAGTCTTTAACTAAATCTGATTAAAGCCATCTGACAAACCAACAGCCAACATCACACTCAATGGTCAAAGACTGAAAGCTTTCACTCTAAAATCAGGAACAAGACAAGGATGTCCACTGTCACTACTCTTATTCAATATAGTTTGGAAACAGCCAGCACAATTAGACAAGAGAAAAAAATAAAAGGAATAAGGATAGGAAAGGAAGAAGTTAAATTATCATTATTTGCAGATGATATGGCACTGCATAGAAGACCCCAAAAACTCCACTAAAAGACTTCTAGATTTAATAACCAAATTCAACAGCATAGCAGGATACAAAGCCAACACTCAAAAATCAACAGCATTTCTGTACACAAATAACAAACACTGAGAGAGAAATTAGGGAAACCACACCTTTCACAATAGCATAAAAAAATACTTAGGAATCAATCTAATGAAGGAAATAAAACACCTTTACATTGAAAACTATAGTACTCTGAAAAAGATGGAAGAGGATATCAGAAAATGGAAAAATATCCCTTGTTCTTGGGTGGGAAGAACCAATATAGTGAAAATGGCCATACTTCCAAAATTATTATACACATTTAATGCAATCTTAATCAAAATACCATTAACATATCTCACAGAATTAGAGAAAACAATCCTAAAATTCATTTGGAACCAGAAAAGACCTAGAATATCAAGAGCAATTCTGAGCACCAAAGGCAATGCAGGGGACATCACAATCCTACTTGAAATTACACTAGAAAGCTACTATGATAAAACAACAACAAAAACCAGCATGGTACTGGCACAAAAACAGACCCAAGGATCATGGAGTAGATTAGAAGATAGAGAAACACCTCCAAACATACTCAGACACCTTATCTTTGACAAAGGGGCCAATCACCTTCACTGGAAAAGATACAGCCTTTTTAATAAATGTGCTAGAAGAGTCACGCGGAAGATGCCGAATCAGCCCGCTGCAGACAGGCAGGTTTGTGCATGCCCTACCAAGGTCCCGAGTCACGCGGAAGATGCCAAATCACCCCACTGCAGACAGGCAGCCACCTGGTTCCACACTACAAAGATGCAGAGGACACCAGTACACCAGAACAAAGTACTGAGTCCCACTGCTCCCAGCCCAGAGGTAGGGGCTTCTGAGCTGCCATCCCACTGCTCCTGGTCCAGAGGAAGGGGCTTCCCGGCCACCATCCCTCCAACTGCTCCCAGCCCACAGGAAAGGGCTTTTGGGTCACCATCCCTACCTCTGCTCCTGGCCCCTGTCCCACCTCTCCCAGCTCAGAGGAGGTAATCTGTGCAGGCGGTAACAGCCCCCCCACCCCAGTCAAAATGAGAAAACACATAAATAAGTCTCAAAACCAGACTTCCAGATCACCTACAGCAACCCCAAAGGGAAATGAGATGGAACATTCTGATACTCGATCACCTGGACCCATTGAACTGGCAACAAAAGGAGATCTGGAAAAAATGAAATCAGAAATAATTTCTCAGATAACAGGAGAAATTGTGCCCCTAGTGCAAGACATGTTTAATAAATCTAGAGAGGAGCTCAGGAACATGATGGAATCCCAACATAAGAAATAAATGGAATCCATAAAACACATGCAAATAGATTTCCAGGACATGAAAAACTCCACTGAAAGTCTACACAGCAGAATGAGCCAATGTGAGGACAGAATTTCAGATATAGAAGATAAGATTGCAATTAGTGACCAGGAAAAGAAAAATTGCTTCAAAATTATAAGGGAACATGAGAAATCAATCCAGCAGCTGCTAGATGATGCAAGGAAGAATAACATAAGACTGATTGGGCTCAATGAAGAAACAGGAGAGAGTGCAGATGACATAAAAAATCTCTTCACAGAAATAATGGCAGAAAACTTCCCAAGCAGGGGAAAAGAGCTTGACATACAGATAAGTGAGGCATATAGGACTCCAAATAGCCTTGATCAAAAAAAAAATCTATACATAGGCATATAATTGTTAAGATTCCAGAAACACAACAGAAGAACAAAGTTCTCCAAGCAGTCAGAGAAAAGAAACAAATCACATACAAAGGAAAGCCCATCAGAATCACAGCAGACTTCTCAACACAAACCATCAAGGCAAGAAGAGCTTGGAGTGACATATTCCAAGCCCTAAAAGAAAACAGCCTCCAACCCAGATTGATGGACCCTGCAAAACTATCTTTCAAAATGGATGGAGAAAGAAGATACTTTCATGACAAAGAGCACCTTAGGAACTTCGTGAATACCAAACCAGCACTCCAAAGAGTTTTACACAATATCCTAGGAACAGACATTGAGGATCACAACCCCAGGAAGCAAAGCAGAATGAACCCATCTGGCATGACAAGAAATTAAATGTAAAGGGGGAGAACCCAACAAAAAGAAAAGTCATGGCAATGACAAGTCAATATGTTTCAGTTATAACCATCAACGTTAATGGTCTCAATTCACCAATCAAAAGAAACAGACTGGCAGAATGGGTCAAGAAGCAAAATCCAACAGTATGCTGCATACAAGAAACACACTTAATTCAAAAGGAAACCCATAGACTGAAAGTTAAAGGGTGGAAAACAATACTCCATGTGACAGGAACCCGAAAAAAAAGCAGAAGTAGCTATCCTCTTTGCAGATCAAGTAGATTTCAAACCAACACCGATTAAGAGAGATGAAGAAGGACACTACATCCTTGTAAAGGGAAGAATCCAAGAGGAAGAGATGACAATCATAAATAGCTATGCACCAAACACTAGTGCACCCAACTATATAAAACAAATACTAATGGACATGAAATGTCTTATATGCACTAATACAATTGTAGTGGGGGACCTCAACACCCCACTGTCACAAATAGATAGATCAACTAGACTAAAAATAAGTAATGAAATACTAGAACTCAATTGAACGCTTGAACAAATGAACTTAACAGATGTTTACAGAGTCTTCCATGCCACAAAATCAGAATACACATTCTTCTCAGCTGCACATGGGTCATTCTCCAAAATAGATCACATACTCACACATAGAACATGTTTAAGTACAAAGGAACTGAAGTTATTCCCTGTATATTATCAGACCATAGTGCAATGAAATTGGAGATCCATAGCAAAAGAAACTCAAAAACTTTCATAAACATGTGGAAATTGAACAACACACTTCTGAATAACCAGTGGGTCACAGAGGAAATTAAAGAAGAAATCAGACAGTTCCTTCAATTCAATGACAATGACAATACAACATATCGGAATCTATGGGACACAATGAAAGCAGTCTTACAAGGGAAATTCATAGCAGTGAATACACATATTAGGAAAACAGAACGAGCCCAATTAAACAACCTGATGCTGAACCTCAAGCTTCTAGAAAAAGAAGACCAGGACAACCCCAAAGCTCATACAAGGGAGGAAATTATAAAGATCAGAGGAGAAATCAATGCAATGGAGACTAAGAGAACGATACAAAAAATCAATGAAGCCAAGAGTTGGTTCTTTGAAAGAATCAACAAAATTGACAAACCCTTAGTCAACCTTGTCAGAAAAAGGAAAGAAAAGGCCCAAATCCATCCAATTAGGAATGAAAAGGGTGAAATTACAACAGACCCAGCAGAAATCCAGAGGATCATCAATACCTACTTCCAGAACCTATACGCCAATAAGATGGGCAACACAGAAGAAATGGACAGATTCCTAGATACATATGAATTACCAAAGTTGAACAAAGAAGACCTAAAAATTCTGAACAACCCAATATCAATCAATGAAATTGAAAATGTAATTAAAAACTTATCAAGTAAGAAAAGCCCAGGCCCTGATGGCTTCACTGCTGAATTCTACAAGACATTTAGAAAGAAACTGCTGCCACTACTGTTTAAACTCTTCAATGAAATTGAAAGGGAAGCAATACTCCCAAATTCATTCCTGGAAGCAAGCATCACCTTGATCCCTAAAGCAGAGAAAGACACAACTGAAAAAGAGAACTATAGGCCAATCTCACTAATGAACATAGATGCAAAAACCCTTAATAAGAGAAGGGCAAACAGAATGCAGAAGATCATCAAGAAGATCATACACCCTGATCAAGTGGTATTCATCCCAGGGATGCAGGGATGGTTCAATATACGAAAATCAATCAATGTAATACACTCTATCAATAGAGCCAAGGACAAAAACCATATGAGTATCTCCATAGATGCAGAAAAAGCATTTGACAAAATCCAACATGCATTTATGATAAAAACCCTACAAAAAATTGGAATAGATGGTCTCTACCCCAAACTGATAGAAGCCATCTATGAAAAACCAACAGCCAATATCATACTCAATGGTCAAAAACTGAAATCCTTCACACTCAAATCAGGAACAAGACAAGGATGTCCACTATCACCACTCTTGTTCAATATAGTTCTGGAAACATTAGCCACGGCAATTAGACAAGAGAAAGAAATAAAAGGAATAAAGATAGGTAATGAAGAAGTCAAATTGTCATTCTTTGCAGATGACATGATACTCTATATAGAAGACCCCAAGAACTCCACCAAAAGTGTTCTAGACTTAATAACCAAATTCAGTCAAGTAGCTGGTTACAAGGTCAACACACAAAAATCAATAGCTTTCCTCTACAACAATGACAGACTCACTGAGAGAAATAGGGCAAATAATTCCTTTCACAATAGCATCCAAAAAACTGAAATACTTAGGAATCATCCTAACAAAAGAAATCAAAGACCTCTTCTCTGAAAACTATGGCATTCTGAAAAGAGAGATTGAAGATGATATCAGAAAATGGACAGACATCCCCTGCTCCTGGGTAGGAAGGATTAATATAGTGAAAATGGCCATACTTCCAAAACTGCTATATAGATTTAATGCAATTCCAATTGAGATCCCAGCAGCATACTTCATGGACCGAGAAAACAATCCAAAAATTCATTTGGAAAAAGAAAAGACCCAGAATAGCAAAAGCAATTCTAGGTAACAGAGACATGGCAGGGGGTATCACAATCCCCAACCTGCAGCTATACTACAAAGCTACTGTGATAAAAACAGCATGGTACTGGCAAAGAAACAGACTTGAGGACCAGTGGAACAGATTAGAAGATGCAGAAACAATGTCAGACACACTCAGCCATCTCATCTCCGATAAAGGAGCCAAACACCCTCACTGGAGGAAAGATAGCCTCTTTAATAAATGGTGCTGGAAAAATTGGGCTTCAACTTGCCAAAGATTAAAACTAGACCTGTATCTCTCACCATGCGCTAAACTAAAATCAAAATGGATTAAAGATCTAAATATTAAATAGAAACTCTGAACCAGTTGGAACAGAGGTTAGGTAGAACCCTTGAAGACATCAGTGTAGGAAAAGATTTTATGAACAAAGCCTCAGCTGCCTGTGAACTAGCACCAACAATCAACAAGTGGGATCTCTTCTTATTAAAAGGCTTCTGCACAGCAAGAGAGACCACCAGCAGTGTGAAGAGACAAGCCACAATGTGGGAAAAAAGCTTCACCTGCTCTTCCTCAGACAAAGGTCTACTATCTCAAATCTATAAAGAACCTAAAAAGATCAGACCTCCCAAATTTAAAGACCCAATCCAAAAATGGACATCTGAAATGAACAGACATTTCCCAGATGAAGAATTAGAAATAGCAAATAAATACATGAAAAAATGTTCAACATCACTGGTCATTCGAGAGATACAAATGAAAACAACGCTGAGATTCCACTTCACTCCAGAAAGAATGGCTGCTATCATGAAATCAACCAATAACAAATGCTGATGGGGCTGTGGGGAAAGAGGAACCCTGCTCCATTGCTGGTGGGAGTGTGGACTGGTGCAACCACTGTGGAAATCAGTATGGAGATACCTCAGAGAACTAGGACTGGAAGTCCCATTTGACCCTGCTATTCCACTGCTGGGGATCTTCCCCAAAGAATTAAAAGAATCATACCACAGTGATATATGTGTGCCCATGTTCATAGCAGCACAGTTTGTAATAGCTAAAACTTGGAAACAGCCCAAATGCCCATCAACTGGAGACTGGATCAAGAAAATGTGGTTTTTTTATAAAATGGAGTACTACTCAGCCATAAAAAATGAGAAATTAGAGACATTTATAGCTAAGTGGATGCACATTGAGGCGATACTCTTAAGTGAAATAAATAGGACACAGATGTATAAATACCAAATAGTTTCTCTGGTGTGAGAAACTGAAAGTGTGAATAAGGACTAAATGTATAATAGGTAATGTGAAATAGGAAGAAAAGGGGCAAAGGCAAAGGAAGTGGAAGGGCTAGAGGAAAGGATAGAAGGGAATGGGATTAATATGAGAAAATGGAAAAATAGGAACAAAATCTTTGTAAATAGGGAGGGCTGGAGGGGTTGAAGGGAGGGCTGGGCAAGGGTGAAAAATAAGAACCAAGAGAGACTATGTAAAGGTGCAAATTTCCAATGATGAATGTCATTATATTGTATACCTAAAATGTACCAATGATTAGAATGAATAATCGATAATGTAAAATAGGAAGAAAAGGTCCAAAGGGGTAGGGGTAGTGGGAAGGGCAGGGGAAAGGAAAGAAGGGAAAGGAAAAATGATGAGAAATGGAAAAAATGGAATAAAGTCTTTGTAAATAGGGAAGGGCGGAGGGCGTGAAGAGAGGGCTAGGAATGGGGAAAAATAAGAACCAAGAAGCATTATGTAAAGGTACAATTCCCAATGAGAAATGTAATTGTGTTGTATAACTACAATGTACCAATAAAAGAATTTAATTAAATAAATAAATAAATAAATAAATAAATAAATGTGCTAGGAAAACTGGTTTTCCACATGGCAAAGATTAAAATTAGACCTATATCTCTCACCATGAACTAATCAAAATGGATCAAAGATCTAAACATTAAAACAGAAATGCTAAATTTGCTGGAAGAGGGAATAGGTAGAACTCTTGAGGACATAGGGATAAGCAAAGACTTTATGAACAAACCCCCATTCACACAGGAAATATTACAAAGAATCAACAACTGGGATCTCATCTTACTAGAAAACTTTTTCACAGCAAAAGAAGCTACTAAGAGAGTAAAGAGACAACCCATAGAGTGGGAAAAATTTTTTACCAGTTGTTCATCAGACAAAGAAATAATATGTAGCATATATAAAGAACTCAAAGAAATCAGATTCCCCAAATTTAAAGACCCAATCCAAAAATGGGCATCTAAAATGAATAGACACTTCTCAAATAAAGAAGTTCAAACAGCAAATATATGAAAAAAAGTTCAACATCATTGGTCATTCAAGAAATGCAAATTAAAACAACACTGTGATTCCATCTCATTCCAGAAAGAATGGCTATCATCAAGACACCAACCAATAACAAATGCTGGTGATGCTGTGAGAGAAAAGGAACCCTTCTCCACTGTTGATGGGAGTGTAAATTGGTACAACCAAATCAGCATGGAGATTCCTCAAAAAACTAAAACTAGAGGTTCCATTTGACCTAGCTATTCCCCTTCTTGGTATCTTCCTGAAAGAGTTAAAAGTATCATACCACAACAATTTATGCACACTCATGTTTATAGCAGCACAACTTGTAAACAGCCAAAATGCCCATCAATGGATGAATGGATAGGATAAAGATGTGTTTTTTTTTAATACAATGGAGTACTACTCTGCCATAAAGAAGGATCAGCTTGAGAAATTTTTAGGTAAATGATGCACCTTGAGAACATAATTTTAAGTTAAATTAACCAGACACATATGTTCAAATACTGCATTCTTTCTCTTGTATGAGAAACTGAAAGGGTAAATAAGGAGTAAAATGGAAGATAGATCTTGGGAAGGAGGAGGAAAATGTTTAAATGAGAAGGGGAATAACGGAGGAGGGGGGAGGGAAGAAAGAGAATAGAGATAAACAAAAGAATGGAAGGAAAACAATAGAAACAAAGTAAATGGAGAAAGGAAGAAGGACGGAAGAGAAGGGAGAGGAATGGGAAAAAAAAGAATTATGATATATTATGTACAGGTACAAATTCCCTATGATGAATGTGATAATTATGTGTCAAAAGGGCACCATAAAATTAATTTTTAAAAATTTATTTCCCCCAAACTCCTCTGAAAGCTGGTTTTAGTCTAAGTACAATAATACATGATGACAGCATGCTTCAAGTTTCAAATTTTTTATTCACCTTAATTATTAAAAAACCTTAAGGATAAAGTCTATACTACCAAACAAAAACCCCCACACATTTAAAAGTATTCTCTAATCAAATTCTTCAATATCCTCCACTTTTATAACCACTAATTTTATTTGTATTTCTTTTACTTTATAGTAAAAAGCTTTTTTCTCTTGAAGAAAGACTGTATCGTGAATTTACAAGTGCTGAGAGTTCATGCTAAATATGATATGGGAACTGCAAAGAAATGATGATGTATATGTTGCTCAAGTAATTGTGATACACAGTGAAACATTAAAAAGTTATATTTTACTGTACAAGGGAAACATGTATGTCTGCCTTTTATATGTTCCTTTTATCTTAAGACTTTTGCTTTTGCATTACCAGACCACAACTTGCTAGTAAATTAAATAAGGTCCTGATAATTGCTTTGTCCTTCTACTTCCTGTACATTTGCTCTGTGCTTCATGTTTCCTAAATACTGACCTCATTTTACACATCTCAGTACCCATGTACCCAATCTAATTTTACTTGAAAGTCACAAAATTAAGTCCTTACTTCAATGATAGTAAAAGTGCAGCCAGGCAAGTTAATACTTTGCTTCATGTTTCAGATGAAGAATCAGCCCCTCATAACAACTAAAACTTCATGTCATACACTCTAAAAATTAAAAAGCCTTAATCAACAATAAGATTATACCTCTGTACAGCATGAATGTCTACAAGAATTGTGGACTCTCAAAGCTGGTTATACCCCTTTTTTCCTATGGCTTTTGAAGTTTGTTGCCTTAATCCCAGGAAGGTCCTCCCCTCCTTACTGGAGAATACTAATGGGAGACCATTGCACCTCCTCTTTCTTGCTGACCCAGTCAAAGTTTGGAGACGATTTCAAGTTGCACTTATGAGAAAAACATCAGCCAAATCCCAAAGGAAAGGAGACCCAAGATGGAAGAACACACCCACGTAGCACTGCCCTCCTCCTCGACAAAGAAGAGCCAAAGTAAGAAGTTGCCTTTTGAGGCGAGCAACTGTGGGAGAACTGGAAACCAAGAAGAAAGAGCCTGGAACATGAGAATCAGGGACATGGGGCAATAGCACAAAACAAAACAAAACATCCTGGCATCTGCCATCCTGACTCCACAGCTGAGGAGGGGGGATGTTTTCCTTCTGCAGAGGTAAGGGGGAAAGAATTCCAGCAAACTATCAGTGTGGATGTGGATGCTAGCAATTCTAGTTCTACAGGGAAGTTTAATAATCATCACAGGCTGGCACCCCACTTAAATAACCTAAAAATCTACATAATAGCTTTGCTTTGGAACAGGAGCTCGTCATCTCCCACCAAAGCCCCAGGGAACTGTAGCCAGGAGCCATCTGGAGAAGTGAGCTATTGTCTGAGACTGTTCTAAGGGCCAGAAATCCACCCACAGTCTCATCTTCACGACCCTGCAGACATTGAACTGGACTGGCTTGGGGGATCGCTACTTGGCAAATTGATCAGAGTGACTGTGACTGAAGCTACATGGTAGAGGATAGGTGATTTGACACAGGGGAGTGGAGGGCACTGCCCTTGAGAACCAGAAGATTTAGATACTTGCCTTTTGAGACCAAGAGCACAGCCAGCTGTGTGTTGACTTGAGCCAGAATCAAGTGTGAAGTAAGGCGCTCATGCTGTTTATGCTGTTTCTGCTGTTCCCATCCAGAGCTGGGGTCAGGTGCCTGTTACTGAGAGAACACAAAGAAACCCCATGGTTTCTTCTGCTCCACCTGCAAGAGTGCAGTGAGGGGCTTTCAGCAGCAATGTGGCTTTGGCCATTGCTCTAGCTCCTGCTGTGTGCTACTGCTGAAGGATTTGGGGGAGAAAAGCCCCTGCTCCACCTGGCACCTGCCCCCAGGCACATATGACCAATGAAGCCTGTGAGGAACTCTGGTACCAGCCTCAGTCCTGCCCAGGCATGCATTGCCAACAGCAGAAACATTATGGTTCCCTTTGCCATCCCATCTACAGAGTTCTGCCATTGCCCCATTCCTGCCCCTGCATCACCATGAACTGCTGTCGGGACTGTGAGAGCCTCCCAGAGTGTGCTCTCCTCATGTACCACTGACTGGTCAGAGAACAAGTACTTCAGGCCTCTCATCACTGCTGGGACTGCCAGTGCCAGAGTCTCTTGCTGCTATCAGAGCAAGCATCCACAGGGCCTGAGGAAACACATTCCCAATAGGGACCACCAATCCCATTGTGGGGCTATCCATACAATGAGCATCCCACATCCACTGCTTTCTGCACTATACCTCCCTGAACTGCTAGTGTCCCCACTTGTGTGGCCCAGAGGGACAGTGCATCTTTCTGACTGCACTACTCTCTATGCCCAGATTCATCAGTAACTAAAGCTATAGGGAGTTTATGCTATGATACCCAGCTAGAAACAAAGGCAACATTGTTTAACAAATCAAGATTGCAAAACATACTTTCGGGAGAAAGCTGCTAAGACAGCCACCATAAAAGCAGTAGAGCTACCTTATCCACTAAAAGTTCAAATTTTAGTGTAGGAGCACAAGAAATATGTTTAAGAACAAGGTAATGTGATGCTTCCAAAAGAACAGTGTAACTCTCTACCAACAAATTAAAAAAAATCAACAGGGTGAAATTCTTGATAATTTTTAAATGATTATTTAAAAAATCAAAGAGATCCAAGAATATGCAGACAAATACTTAAAATGAAATTAGGAAGATAATGCAGAATATGAGTGAAAAAGTTAGCAAAGAGAGGTTTTGAAAAAGAACCAAACAGAAAATTTGGTTCAGTAAGTTCAATAAGTCAAATTAAAAATGCAGTTGAAATCTCAACAACAGATTAGACCAAGCAAAAGAAAGAATATGTGAACTTGAAGATAGGTCTTTAAAAGTATCCCAGTTAGTCACAAAAGGAAAAAAATGAAGGGACTATTCAAGACCTTTGAGGTACCATTATCCATATTTTTGGAAGACTTAAAGTCAAGGAGAAAAATTAAGGGCATAGCCAAGGACACTCTTGCCTAAGCCTAACAGTTGTAGCTGCCATGCTCTTAGGCCTCCAGAGCTGACAACTAAATAAACTTCCCTGTTAAAGCAACCAAAAATGGACTAAAACAATGGGTTCTCACCAACACATACTAAATTTCTCTAACAGTGATAAGCAAATTGGCTGCCCCTTTCGTTAAGAAAGTCAAAGTAGACCTGCTTTTGGATACTTCCAATACTTTAATGTTTTTTTAAAAAACAACTACTCTACCACATTGGCAATTTGAATCTTACAGACAATATTGCTATTTTATGAGATAGGCTACCAGAAACTTCTGCAAAGCACTGTCAGTTTTTGATAGCATCAACTCATTCATGAGACACACAGCTTTTCAACTTCAATGGTGTCATAAAAGGTGAATGGAAAAATATCCATCAAGTGACAAAAAAATAGCAGAAAATGTCATACAAGAACTGAACATTTTAAAAAGGTCTATTGTGTTTCTGCCTTGATATAGCTTTACATGTGGATTTATCTACTGTAAAAGAGATAGGCATCCAATTAATCAAGCAAACAAATGAAAAGCCACACTGTCCCAGCTTTACTTCATTAGGAAACTATTTCCAGTATTCTTTATTTCAGCACTGCTGACACATGTTAAAATGAATTAGAACAAGAAAGGTAAGATCTTTGGGGGCATACACCTTATCTTTATTCTGAAGAAGTAAATATAGTAACTATCTAAATTGGTTCCAAAATATAAGCTTGAAGGGTGGGATGTGTGTGCAGAAGTTGTAGTTTTGATAACCTATGAATTAATCTGAGCTAACACACTGGAAAAAGGCAGAAAGCTATACACATCCAAATTTTCTGCTGTTAGAAATGTTAAGAACAAAATGACCTGAAAAGAGTGCAAACATCAGAGAGAGTTAACACCTCCACTTGAAAATTGTCACTTTTTGCTTTCTAGCATCTAAACACTTTCCTGTGCCTGAGGAATTCTCCACCTTATGAGGTGTGTTCACACCAGAAACCCTTACTTCCATCATCCAAGCTGAGGTTATCTGAGACTCAGACTCACAGCATCAGGTGTAACTAACAACCTAGCTTTCATCCGATAGATACACCCACTATGGACTGTAAAACAGGCTAAGTAGAGGACTGGGGTAAAAGGGTTTTTGCCCCTGTAGCAGCATCACCTAGTACTGAGAAACTGTAGTATCACAGTGCCACAGTGGAGCAAGTTGCAAATTTAGTGCTCAGTACCAGTGGCAATGTCCTTACCAGACCATCCTTGTATAGTTTTGGGTGTAAGGATACATATGATTTGGGCTAATTTCGGTGAGAAGAGAAGAATTTAGCCTTCCTGAAGTTTCTGTGAGTTACCAAATATGTTTCCAGTAAGTTTCTGCAATCTTAGGTGGGTTGGTTTATTTTTCCTCTAAAATCTTAATTGATACAGGAATGGTTTTAGGCAATAGAACCCCAGAGAAATAGGAAGGAGTCTGAGGTTGATTACCTGGATGAGATAACAGTGAAAAATCTAGCTAGTGGTGAGAGATAGGGTGAGGGGTCCCCAGATGCAGGAGAAACAGTTGATATCGCTGTTTTCCAGAATGGACATCAAGCTCAGCACTGCTGACATTTGGGGCCGGATCATCCTTTCCTGTGGAGGCTGTTCCATGCATTGAGGACCTCTCCATGCCTGGACTCTGTCCACTAGATGCCAACAGGATACACACACATGTGGGGGGCCTTGCCCCCCCGCTAGAACTCTTGAGTGCCTTTTACGGACATATCCGGGCCTGCTGCAAATCTACCCGGCAACAAGGAAGTAGCCCCAGTACCCTCCTCTTGCTCCTCCCCTCTAGCCCTACGGTATATATGTTGTAACAGCTTCTGCAATAAACGAGACTTGATCAGAAACCTGTCTTGTCTCCATCTCTCGTGTCCCCTGTCCCCTCTCATCCTCGCTCCCCCTCTAGGGTCTCCGTTGACTTACCCGCGGGCCGGGACACACACACACACACACACACACACACACACACACACACACACACACACACTCTGTTATGGCAAGATGTCCCCTGGTGGGGGGGGGAATTGCCCATTTCAAAACTACTGCCGTAAAGAACATGATGAATTGTCTGATTTGAAGACTGGACTGAGTATATTAGTAAAGTATGATGACAATCAATGATTCTCAACTTCTTAGTCCAAGAAATAGAAAACCAAGGACTAGGTTTGACTTTGCCAGAAGACTCCTTTACTTCTTATTCCACAAGGCTATGAGAGCCAAATGCCAGTCTTGAACTTGAACCTTGTTTCCAACCCAGCAGAGCCGGTGGTATTCAATGAACTATAAACTGCTAAGCCATATGGAACTCCTGCAAACCTCGCTTGAAAGACCTACTGCTGCAGCTAGTGCCTGAACATACTCGCCAACTGTCCAGCCTCTTCAAATTGCCTCAGCTGAAAGCAAGTGTCTTGCCCAAAGTCATGCCCACTTCAAGGGGAAGCCCACATCCATTGACCAGTGGTGGCAAAGGGTTGTGGGTACCTTGTCCTTTTCTTCAATCTCCGGACAGCTCTGCCCCAGCTTCTAGACCAGTGATGGCAAACCTTTTAGAGCTTTCAATGATAACAAACAGCCCACTGCAGCGTCCATGCTATAGGTTCACCAACACTGTTCTCGATTTTTTTTTGTGGTTCAGCTAAGCCCTTGATTGAGATTGCATTGCAGCCAGAGGTAAGTCAGTAAAGGGGCACTCCAAAGGAGGGGAAACCCTGATTTATTTGCCAATTTCCATGCAAGCTAACTGGCCAACTATGTTTCATATTCTAACCTCTCCTCCAGCTCTCCTATTTTTTCCTTCTCTTTTATAGGCGGTAATCCCCCGAGCACACCCCGGTAAAACTCTTGGTCTCCAATCTCTGTCTCAGAGTTCGTTTTCAAGAGCCTCCAACCTGCATCACATGGCAACTCAAGAGAGTGGGGAGCCCTGGACAGGGGGAGGGATAAGTTCCCATAGAGAGACGAGATCTCACTCTTCTAATCATGAAGAGCCTTGGCCATCCTACAGAATATTTTGGAATTTATTTATAGACAATGTGGAGATGATGATGGGTTTTTAATAGGCAGTAATAAGATCAAGCATATATCTTAGGAAGGTTGTTCTAGAAGCAGAACACAGAACAATTGGGAGTAACAAAAAACCCATTGTTAGTCCAAGTGGGGGCTAGGGATGTAGCTCAGTAGTGCTGCACCTGCCTGGCAAGTGTAAGGTCCTGAGTTTGATCCTCGGTATGGAAAATAAAAATGTCGAGGTGGGACAGCAACAATGGGGCCAGAGAGGAAAGCCCACAATATGGTTTAAGGACTCAATGCCTACTTAGGCATAAGGTTGAAAGAGAGAAAAAAAGAGTCAAATACTAATTACTACTGGCTTGGAAAACTGGTTGTATTAGTTCATGACAGAATTTGGGAGAAGGATAAATTTCAAACATGAAGAATTTTAACATATATCTGCGTGGAACATCAAGGTAGAGATATTCAATAAGGGTGTGTGGATATATCATCTGCTATGTCACGTTATATTATATTCATGCGCTTATATTCATGCCCTGGTTACAAAGCAAGACTATAGAAAACATACATCATAACAGGATAAAAATAAACAGCTGAAAAATTGAGGTGGAAGAGATTAAGACAGGATTGTTTAACACCCAAAAGACAGATTTTAAATAGCTGCTGGTAGCCATCAAATCTGTCCTGAACTTCCTAATGGCAAGAGTAGAGGGAAACAGCTGTGATTTTTATTGTTACAGTTTCTTTCTAATTTGGTCTTAAGGTGTCTCTTTTAAGAGCAGCTATAAGGAGCCAAGCGTGATGGTACACACCTATAATCCCAGTGCTCTGGGAAGCTGAGACAGGAGGATGCCAGTTCAAGCCTAGCTTGGGCAGGTTAGTAGCTTAGTAAGGACTTGTCTCAAAATAAAAAAGGGCTAGGGATTTATCTTAGTGCAAAGGCCCTAGGTTCAATCTCCAGTACTGGAAGAAAAAAAGAATGTTCATAAGTCAAAACAGCCACTCTCTAGGAGAGGCTTCACCATGGGAAATTCAGGTTACAGCATACCTGCTAGATGAGACAAAGGGATGAGGTGAAACACAATTGCATGACACAGAAGATATGTGTTACTTACAGACACACAGAGAGAGTTTGGAGGTGCTTTTCTAACAGCGTCAGAGAGCTCAGCCAGTGTATGAGGAACCGGAGAGGGGGCTGTAGAACTATGGCTTTGTGAAGGCCTGTGGACCTCGTGGATTGGTTGATTTAATGAAAAGTGGAGCAGGGGAAAGTTATTTACTTCCTTCTGATGTTGACCATTAGGTCATCATGGTCAGCAGCTGTGTGGCATGTAATGGGCTCTGGGAAGAGGAATAGCACACTTGATTATAAACACCCACAGGAACTGGGAGTTTTACCAAGACCAAAGGTGACAGAATACACTGAGTTTTAAAGAACTTAATGTCAGCCCTAAAAATGCACACCGAATCAGCAACTATAGGAAATTTATGACAAACACAGTCAAGCTCATGATTCAATGAGAATCAGGTTAAAAGCAAATCAGTAGCTTAAGAAAAGAACCTGTTCTTGTGTGCTATTCTCCGAGGAGCTACAACTTCCTGAGCTCATCAGCAGTGGGATATAGAGAAAAAGAGTCTTAGAGCAAGGCGTATGGAAGCCCAAGGCCATGGGAGGCAGCGATGACCATGGGTCCAAGCAGCATGCGTAAGGGGAGAAGGACCAAGAATGGGACCTGGGGGAAGACTGATTGTTAAGAGAAAAGCTGGAGAACAATGGAAAGAGCAGGGAGATAATAGCAGTTATGCTGTATAGCAGTATTTGCAAATGTGCTTTAAAATGACTACAGAAACCATAGCATCAAAATAAACCAATGATAGCTTTCAAATGCTTGTCTAGGGAAAAAATGAACAGTCTTTTTTTCTGTCTTTTCAAAAACACAGATTAAAGGCTACTGTCATTAAAATAAGCCAAAATACTAAGAAATATTAGGTTATATCAATGATGCCACGCTATGATTCAAGTAATGTAACTGGCACTGCATTAGCAGATTGTCTGTACAAGACATTAATAATAGCTTCCATTTTAACTCTAATTTTAAAGTAAAAATTACATTTTATGTTCACTTCAGAAGTGACTTGAGTCTTCTGTAATACCAGGAGTCTGGGAGGTTGAGGCAGGAGGATTGTATATTTGAGTCCCACCTGGGAAACTTAGTGAGAGTCCTCTCTCAAAATAAAAAATAAAAAGATAATATTTGTAAGAATTAGTTTCTCCCACATTCTGTTTTAAGAGAATAACAATTTTGTTCATTGTCATTTATATGCCTTGCAAATAAATTTCTTTCTATGCCCTTCTATTGCAAAAGCATCACTAGGTTTATCTGTGGATTGGCTGATAAGTGAAATCAGGTAATTTCTGCTCTGTTCTGCAAATTCAGGCTTGAAGGAATCATCAGGAGCTCACTGTGGGTGCTGCTTTCCTTAAAGGAGTAGAAAAGGAACAAAATACCATGAAACACAAAGAAATGATAGCATCTCCCTAATTCAAATACTTTCTGATAAGTCTTCAATCAATAGAAATATCCTAGGGGCAAATATACTACTTTACATTGAATTTTACATAGGAATAGGTTTTGCTTCTTTTAGGAGAAAGGAATGAACAGATGTAAAACAGGCAACCATATGAAAAGCCCATTCAGGAGAACTGGGTGATTAATATACTACAAACAGGTTGGGCCAGCATGATTTATCTCCACCTCAGAATGGAAACCTATGGTGCAGAAAATGAAGGTAAAATGAAAAATGTAGGGATTCTGACAAACAGCAGAATAATGGATAATCTGTGTTTAAAGTAAGAGCACAAAATGAAGGACCAAAATTCTTCTCATAAGGAACCTTCTGACATATCTTTGTAAGTAAACAGAGTTGGAATACTTCCTTAGAGAACTCGGGGATTTTTCTCTAGCACACAAAAAAACATAAATCTAGAATGACTGACCCACTGCATTTCTTAGTAAGATGATAATGCTTTACTAGGAATAAAGAAAACATTAGAGAAACAGCAAGGGCAAGAGATGGCTACCCGTTTTTCTTTGTGATAGACACAGAGAAATAATTCAGAGTTCCCCAAAAAGAGCTGAACTCAGATGATGAATCATTGCAGAAATTAAGCAAAAACAAAACTTGCTATTTGAGAATATTCACATAATGTTATTGACAATAAAAATTAAAATTACTTACCAGATACCAACCAGGTTGGCAGGCATATACAGATGGTACTGTACTTGGAATGGTTTAATGATTTCTCAACTCTAAAATGTTGCAGAAGCAGTAGATATTGGTAGAAATTTTGAATTTTGATTTTTCTCCTAGAGATAGCATTACGATAAACTCTGGCATTCCATGTTTCTAGGGCAGAGAGGCTGAGCCAGTCCCAGCACCCAGAAGGAAGCTCCCCCACCGCCATTCCATGCTGCTAGGGCAGAGAAGGAGTTGCACACCTTTCCTTGTGCTGTACTGGCTATTTATCATCTTCTGTCTACTTTTTAATTGGATTATCTATTAATGAGCTGTAAGAGTTCTTTATATATTCTGATCATAGGTTATATGCATTGTAAATATGGTCTGTTTAAGGACTACTTTTCATTTTAGTGATGTTGTTTAAAGTTCTAAATTTTGATGGAATCTCATTTATCAATTTTTTTCTTTTATACCTCATGTTTTTTGTATCCTAGGTAGTTCTTGCCTACCCTAAATTCATAAACATTTTCCCTTATAATTTCTTCTTAAAGTTTTATACTTTTAGGCTTTCTCACTTAGGCTCATAGATCCTTTCAAGTTATTTTTATGTATGGAAATAAAGGGTTGAGGTTAATTTTTTATATACAGATACCAGGTGTTCTAGTGCTGTTTGCTGAAAACACTATCTTTTCCTCAGCTCTTGAATTGAGTTTATATTCTATAAAATGCTAATGTTAAATAATCTTTCAAAACTCAGTGGACCATATATGTGTGGTTCTATTTCTAGATTCTCTGTTTTATTTAAATGATCTATATGTCTTTCCTTACACCAACACTGCCTTGATTACTGTAGCTTTAGAAGAAGTCTTAAAATTAGGTATTAAATGCCTTCCAACATCGTTTTTTTTTTTTTTTAACTTTTCTGGGTCCTTTGTGCTTCTAGATAACTTTTAAATTTCAATATCCAATTCTTCATTTATAGCAAGTATACACAGACCTGAATTTTTATATATACCTTGTGTTTTCTAATCCTGCTAAATTCAAATACAAGTTCTAGGGGCTCCTAGAGATTTCTTAGTATTTTCTCTGTAGATGATCATTTCATCTACATATAAAGATTTTGCTTCTACCTTGCCAATCCTATCTTAATTGTGTCATTTTATTGCCAGACTATTTTGATTTAGGCCTGTTTCAAAGTTTAATGGACAGATAAAGAGTAAGCATATCTGCCCTTGTTCCCCACCTTAAGGAGAAAGCATTGTATCTTCTCCATTCATATAAGGCGTTCTCACTGGTAGTATGGAGTACATATCTCTAATCTGTTGAGAAGGTTCTGTTCTACTTCTAGTCTCCTGATAGCTTTTACTATGAACAGCTGTAGAATTTAGTCCAATACTCTTTTTCCAACTAGTGACAGGATCATATGGCTTTTTCCTTTCCTCTGTCAAAATGATGACTTTTGGAGGTGGATCTTCCAAAGCTGAACCAACACTGCCATCTCTATAACAAAACCACTTTCTACATACTGCCAGATCTGACTTCTGATAGTTTGTTTTGTTAAACAAATTTCTATCTACGTTCATACTTTTTTCTTCTATTATCTTTATCCAGTTTTAGGATTAGCACAATGTTGATTTCCTAAAATGAGGGGAGAAGTATTCCTTTTTTTTCTGCTTTAAATGTTTGATATAATTTATCAGTTAAAATGTACACGAGCCTGTCGTTGTCATATAGGTAGGTTTTGAAGCTAGGAATATACTTTCTTTAATAGGTGCTATTCAAATTTTATATTTCTTCCAGAGTTAGTTTCATTAATGTCTTCCAAGGTACTTCTTAGAAGTTGTCAAATTTATTTCAGAAAAGACTTTTGTAGTATGCTTTCTATATCCTTTTAAATTCTGTAAAATCTGTGATAATGTCTTCTAGGTCTTGATATTTTAATTTTAAAAATGTGTAATTGATATTGTATAATAGGAAGTAAAAGTCTAGGGTGGTGGGGGAGGTGGGGGGGAGAGGAAAGAGGAAAAGAAAAAAAGAAAAAAAAAGAAAATAAAAAAAGCAGTTTCCAAATGATGTTCTCCTCAGTAAGTTTTATTTTATTTAACTGTTATAACTGTATTTACACAGTGGAAAAGAGACTTGACAGATCAGTTAAACACAAACATACACATGTCATTAATGGGAAGACTTAGGCGATTACCCAAAAAGATATGTCAAAACTGGGGAGGAGGTACAGAGAAGTAGGGAAGCTGGGAGGGCATAGGGGAGTAGAGACAGATAACTTTCACTCTTTGTGCAACTTGATATCAAGGGAAATTTTTATAAGTTAATCACATTACTTATCTTTGAGAAAAATCTGTGATATGATATACATCAAATTTACCACTTGTAGCTCAGTAGCTTTAAGTAATCCACATTGCACGCAACCGTTACCATCGTTCATCTCCAGAACTTTTTTCATCTTGCAAAACTTAAATTCTCAATCATGGTATTACTTCTGTAATCTTAAAAATAATTTACAATGAAGTACTTGGAAAACAAACAAATAAAAAAATCCAATAAACTCTGAAGATGGTGGTCAGTGGCAACTCCCCTTCTGCTTCATAACCACGAGGATGAACAGCAAAGACTCAGCAGTATGTCACTGTGTCACTAAGCTATGACAATCCACAGATAAACTCCATTAAGTATTTTCAATTTCTAACAAGTTTATTGGGACATAACCCATCATGGATCAAGGAGCATCTATTTTCCCTTTCTACAGACAAAGAAACAAGCATGGGTCAGACTTCTGACAGTCTAACTGGAAGAGAACAGTGTACCTCATAATCCCTAGTAAAACTTAGGGGAAAGTAGTTGCTGTAGACTCTCATTGTGCCCTTTTGGTGAGGGATGAGCATGGGGGATCATTTTGCAACCATTAAGATTCATTGGCAATCATTCAGATTTCTTTTTAAGACTTTGAATGGAACTTTAAAAGATATTAGCTCTTGCTTTTCAGTGTGGGCTTCTCCAATGTAATGTACTTAGTCACTATATCTTGTATATGTTCCAAGTGTGCATGTGCAGAATTTTATCTAGTGTGTAAAGCTAGGAGTAGAATTAGTAATACACATTCTGATCAATAATGTAAGATTTTTAATCATTATTTCAATTTGTTTGGAAGTGTTCATGTATTTTATTTCTTTTTTAGTCAGTTTTGTTAAGTCATTGACAAATTACTGATAATTTATAAGACTGATCATAATTGACAGAACCAGGTGATAGACACAGAGGTTCATTTTATCTTTCTCTTCATTTATATGCATGTTACAAAACAAGTTTTTGGTTGCCAGGGTTGAGAAATATGACTTACATATATTTTATAAATATCATTTAACCTACTCAATTGTTAACTTAAAAAATTCAAAAGTGAAATCAGTATTGCCAGTATAAATTTGGCACAACTTAAAATTATTTTGATGCTTTCCATACCTGTGTTTTAGGGGAAATACATGATAGTTTTATCTTTGAAGACACTTTAAATACTTTTTATAATAAAATGGGTATGAAGAAAATTATGTTAATTGCCAAAACATATAAAAAAGAATTGTAATAATCTCCCATCTTGTTGCAAAGATTGAATTCTTAGGTCCATTTGTTCAAACTTATCTTCTTCCCAAAATAGATCCAAGCACTAAAAGCATAGTACAAGCATCTTGTACAATTTCCTGTCTCAACTTGCCTGCTGTCTACCCATTAGAATGTCCCTTCAGAACAGGGACCCCATCATATTTATCTTTGTATTCATGATCCAGCAGAGGACCTAGTCTGTTTATGCTCAATAAATAGAAAGGTTATGTACTGTGGGATGCAGGTTCCTGTCTGCCTCACTAACTCCAGTGAGGCTCTACAGGAGATGAAAGTCAAAGCCTTGCTAACTGAATATCTAATTGTGCTTGATCTTCCACCCCAGATAGGAAGCAGGCTTCCACATTTTTTTTTTTTTTTGGTACTGGGGATCTAACCCGGGACCTTGCACTTGAGAAGCAGGCACTGGAACCACTGAGCTAAATCCCAGGCCCACTTCCACATTTTTGAAAGAAGCTTCTTGACATAGAGGAGGAGGAGGTTGTATACAGTCCATTACCACCAGCAAATTGAGACATTGTGCCATATTGCTTCACTCTAGGTGAGGTAGGTCTACCCAGGATGGAGTGAAGAGGCTGGGGTCAAAGGGGTACAGCAAAGTCAGAGCTGGCTGCCACTCAGATTATGGCTGTCTCTCTAGGACACGATACTCAGAGGATATTTTGTCCTAAATTCAGTCATATCAGTTTATTCAGAGGAGCATCTTGATCATGGTTGCGGGGCCACGGGGCATGACATCATAACCAAACAGCACAAAAGAATGGGAATTTTTCTCTGTGCTTAGTATTTTTAATCTTTCTCTTAGTAGTTTAAGATATCTTCTTAAGTAGTTCAAACACTAAATGGAAAAGCTACAAATCTCAACCTGCCTCTTCTCTCTGTTCTTCACAAGGTAAGAGGAGTTTGAGAGATCACTTATTATTTCTGCATGTTTGTCCTTCTATATCAAGACAAAAGAAAATAAATAAATTTATTAAATAACTGTTTAAATTAAGAAATATAATTAAATATATTTAATAGGAGAGTGGAATTACTTCAGTTAAATTTGAGATTGTATTTCATGTGTCAGCTTGTCCTTTAAATTGATTTATTGATGCAAGTGAAGAAACAAAAGAAGTTGGTCACCAGTGCTGAGGAGGAGCCTTCTGGGCTGCCATACCACCACCCCCAGTGCTGAGGAGCACAGCCACTCCCAGCACCGAGGAGGTGAACCTCACGGGTTCCAGGAGCAACCCGCCCATCAAAATGAGAAGACACATAAATAAGTCTCAAAACCAGACTTCCAGATCACCTAAAGCAACCCCAAAGGGAAATGAGGTAGAACAATCTGACACTCAACCACCTGGATTTCCTGAACAGGCAACAAAAGAGGATCTGGAAAAAATGAAATCAGAAATAATTTCTCAGATAACAGCAAAGATTTGGGACACAGTGCAAGACATGATTAATAAATCTAAAGAGGACACAGATTGAAAAATAGAGGAGCTGAGGAACATGATGGAATTGCAACATATGAAACAAATGGAATCCAGGAAATAGATGCAAACTGATTTCCAGGAGATTAAAAACTCCATTGAAAGTTTACATAGCAGAATGAGCCAATGTGAGGATGGAATTTCAGATATAGAAGATAAGATTGCAATTAATGACCAGGAAAAGAAAAATTTCTTTAAAATAATAAGGGATCATGAGAAATCAATCCAGCAGCAGCTACATGATACAAAGAAGAATAACATAAGACTGATCAGAGTCAATGAAGAAACAGGAGAGAGTGCGATGACATAAAAAAACCTGTTCATAGAAGTAATGGCTGAAAACTTCTCATGCAGGGAAAAAGAACTCGACATACAGATAAGTGAGGCATTTAGGACTCCAGCTAGCCTTGTTTAAAAAAAATCTACACATAGGCATATAATAGTTAAGAGTTCAGAAACCCAACAAAAGAACAAAATTCTACAAGCACTTAGAGAAAAGAAACAAATCACATACAAAGGAAAGCCCATCAGAATCACAGCAGACTTCTCAATGTAAACCCTCAAGGCAAGAAGAGCTTGGAGTGATGTATTTCAAGCCCTAAAGGAAAACAGCCTCCAACCCAGACTGATGTACCCTACAAAACTATCTTTCAAAATTGGAGAAATAAGATACTTTCATGACAAAGAGCACCTTAGGAACTTCACGAATACCAAACCAGCACTCCAAAAAATTGTAGAGAATATCCTAGGAAAAGACAATGAGGACCACAACCCCAGGAAGCCCAGCAGAATGAATCCATCACACATGACAAGCAATTAAACACAAAGGGTGAGAATACAACAAAAAGAAAGGAAAACTGAAATACCTAGGAATCAGCCTGATGAAAGAAATCAAAGACCTCTTCTCTAAAAACTATAGCACTCTGAAAAGAGAGATTGAAGATGATATCAGAAAATGGAAAGACATCCCCTGCTCCTGGGTAGGAAGGATTAATATAGTGAAAATGGCCATACTTCCAAAACTGCTATATAGATTCAATGCAATCCCAATTGAAATCCCAGAAGCATACTTCACGGACCTTGAGAAAACAATCCAAAAATTCATTTGGAACAAGAAGAGAACCAGAATAGCAAAACCAATTCTAGGTAATAGAGACATGCCAGGAGGTATCACAACGCCCACCTGAAACTATACTACCAAGCTACTATGATAAAAACAGCATGGTACTGGCAAAGAAACAGACCTGAGGATCAGTGGAACATATTAGAACATGTAGTAACATCTCCAGACACACTCAGCCACCTCATCTTCAACAAAGGAGCCAAACACCCTCACTGGAGGAAAGATAGCCTCTTTAATAAATAGTGCTGGGAAAATTGGGTTTCAACTTGCCAAAGACTAAAACTAGACCTATATTTCTCATCATGCACCAAACTAAAATCAAAATGGATTAAAGATCTAAATATTAAAACAGAAATGCTGAACTGGCTGGAACAGAGGTTAGGTAGAACTCTTGAAGACTTTGACATAGGAAAAGATTTTATAAACAAAACCTCAGTTGCCTGTGAACTATCACAAACAACCAATAAGTGGGATCTCTTCTTATTAAAAAGCTTCTGCACAGCAAGGGAAATCACCAAAAGTGTAAAGAGACAACTCACAATGTGGGAAAAAGTTTTCACCTGCTGTTCCTCAGACAAAAGTCTACTATCTAGAATCTATAATGAACGTAAAAAAATCAGACCTCCAAAATTTAAAGACCCAATCCAAAAATGGGCATCTGAAATGAACAGCCATTTCTCAGACAAAGAAGTAGAAATAGCAAATAAACATACGAAAAAATGTTCAACATTAGTGGTCATTTGAGAGATGCAAATGAAAACAACACTAAGATTCCACCTCACCCAAGAATGAATGGCTGCTATCATGAAATCAATCAATAACAAATGCTGGCAGGGCTGTGGGGAAAGGGGAACCCTGCTCCACTGCTGGTGGGAGTGTAGACTGGTGGGACCACTGTGGAAATCAGTATGGAGACACCTCAAAGAGCTAGGACTGGAAGTCCCATTTGAGCCAGCTATTCCCCTGCTGGGTATCTTCCCCAAAGAATTAAAAGAATCATACCACAGTGATATATGTGCACTCATGTTCATAAGAGTACAATTTGTAATAGACACAACTTGGAAGCAGCCCAATTGACCACCAACTGGAGACTGAATAAAGAAAATGTGTTTTTTTTTTATAAAATGGAGTGCTACTCAGCCATAAAAATGAGAAATTAGAGACATTTATAGCTAAATGGATGCACATTGAGGCAGTACTCTTAAGTGAAATAAATAGGACACACGTGTAAATATGGAATAGTTTCTCTAGTATGAAAAACTGAAAGTGTAAATAAGGACTAAAAGGTATAATAGATAATGTGAAATAGGAAGAAAAGCGGCAAAGGGGAAGGGGAAGCAGGAGGGGCAGGCAAAAGGAAAGAAAGGGATGGAATTAATATGAGAAAATTAAAAAATGGAAACAAAATCTTTGTAAATAGGGAGGCATGGAGGGGTTGAAGGAAGGGCAGGGGAATGGGAAAAAAAATAAGAACCAAGAGAGATTATGTAAAGTTGCAAATTTCCATTGATGAATGTCATTATATTGTATACCTAAGATGCACCAAGAAAATTAATTTTTTTTAAAAAGAAGCTTTTGGAATAGACCCCAATGGAACTCAATAATAGCCATACTGGGTAGATTTTTTTAAAGCTTCAATTAAAAGGTGGTCTACATATATCTACATATTTATGATTTTGTCTGGTAGACATTTGTTTTTCTACAGGGTAAAAGATGGATTAATTCAAGAGTTTTACGTCCAAGACCAGCTGAGGGACAATTTTACATTTGAATATATTTATGTCCCTAGATCCACTTCTTTTCTTCCTGCAATTACGACAACTCCACCCCTCATAGCCTCCTGTTGTGACTCTAGACAAGTTCTGCCATTCCTCCCAGAAACGAGTGTGCAATTTGATCAACCCTAGTCCACTGGAGCCAATAATAGTCCCTGTAGGTCCAAAGTATTATGGCTTCCAGAGAAGACCTCCCTACTTCCATTAGTCTCAAAGATTAATTTACTCTTTTGCTTTTGTTTGTTTGTTTGATTTTGAGAAAGGGTCTTGCTATGTAGTTGAGGCTGGCCTCAAACTTGTGGTGATCCTGCTATCTTACCTTCTCAAGTTCTGAAGTTACAGGTGTGAACCACCATGCCCAGTGTGAGACAATTTACTCTTTAAGTCAATAATCTCAATTCAAGAATCATACTCCAGATATGCTTGATGCAATGTTTTCTAGATGTCAGAGGTATTTTATAAGGAATGTACTACCTGCAGATTGACAAGCTCTATTTTCTTTGCCTAATAGAGAACTTATGTTTCTTGAAATACTAGGGGGAGAGATAACCTCTCTTACTCCTCCTTCCCCACCTTCTCTGCTCTATAGTTCTCCTCTGTCAGCTCAGGCCTAGCAGAGAGTTGCTGCTGGCTATTCACACACATGGCAACCCAATCTGGGCTACTTTTGTATGCACCTCAGAGATGGAGAGGAAGAAGGGGCCTCTGAAACTAACATCAGCTGCTTTGGTTCCCATTTCCATTGCAGGAAATTTTGTGTTTTCTTCTATCAACCATTGTATTTGAGTTTTCTTCTTCTATCAACCACTTAGGTTAGTGAGCAGAAGGTTACACAATGAAGAAATTCACATAAATTCATATAGCCTGAAATGGTGGGCAAATATGTCTGTATGTGTGTGTGCTGTTTAGATAATTTAGAGAAGGCATACTGCACTTACAAGATAAAGCAGTAAGTAGCTGGAACTGCTATTCCATAACTTGGTTTCCTGCGGTATTAACTATCTATTACTATCACATATTTGTCAGGGGCCAAATGAAGTCAGGAGCAAAACATACACAGCACAGGCTTCACACAGCTCTTCCCCAAATCCCGGAGAGCAGATTGTGGTGGCTTTGTTATATCAAAGGAAGCCTGGTTCTGGTGCAAGAAGGGTTTGTTCATCCCTTAGTTAGTTGTATTAATGTGCCAGAAACAAAACAACAATCTGGGGTCGGTTTCTATAAAACTTGATGTTTCATTTGAATGTGCTTAACAGAGCCAAAGTTTTTGTCCTTGCTACTGTGACATCATTCAGAACCAAGCGTTAATTGGGACTAATCTTTCGTTTATATTTGCAGAACCGTGTATGTTGATTTTCCTTTTTATTTTTCTGGTTAATAGTTTTTGAGAAAGTCATAAATATGCTTCTTGTTTTTCCAGTTTGGAGACTTTTTAGTGAGAATCAGAATATGGTAAATTGTTTTGTTTCGTTTTGGTACTGGGGATAGAACTCACGACCTTGTGCTTGAGAGGCAGGTGTGGTACCACTGAGCTAAATCCCTGGCCCTGAGAATCAGAATATGGAACCTGACAAACTAGAGGTTCATCTGGGGACACAGGGCACTCCTGGGGATCAACAACTGTGCAAGTTTCACAATAAAATAGCTATTAGAAGATACTGAGGTTTAAAGCAGTGGTGTGGCAGTTTAGAAGCTATAAACATAGTCCTGTCTTTATATTTTGGGAATCGGTAGAGGAGTGAAGTTAGATATGCACACATGGCCATCAGATGAGGCAGTTTTAACACTGCCCCTCTCATTTTAGGTAACAGTGGGAACTGAAGCTAGTTGCGAAAGACTGCTCCATGCCCCAGTTTCCCCTCAAACAACCTCAATAAGAAACTGAATGAAATGAAGTCAAGCTTCTAGCATACACTAAGTACTCAACAAATAGTAGCTATTCCTACCAGCTGCTCAACTATTAAATGAATATACTACTACTTTAGGTGATGATAATGATAATTGCCAAATTAGAGGAAATAGTGAGAATTCATCTTATTGAAATTAGTGTAACCTCAAAGTGTTAATACACTAATTTTCTCCATAATTTCATACTGTCTTCTTAATATAAACTTTATACATTATATTTTTTAATACACCACTAATTGCCTCAGAGACAGCAAATCTACAAGGAAGCTTTTTGAATGTATGACGATTTGATGACAGCAATCGGAGTCAGAAAATGACAAACAGAACAGCGTTTGGGTACAAAACATGACTTCTGTTTTAAACATCCTAATTCTTTAGACCTCAGTTTCTTCCCCAACCAAGGCTTGAAATGCAGGGAGCAGGGAAGGTAATCAAACTGCCTCTCCCTGATTGCCCATCAAGTGGTGGATCCAGGATTAAAAGATAAATCATTTAGACACCAAAATGTGTCCATTTAGCTACCATGTTAGACTACTTCCTGTGTTAGGGATGAAGTCAGGGCTATGCACACTTGAGCAACACTATGGTGTAGCAGCAAAAGGTGTGACCTGTTGGCACTCCTGAGCTGGAATCCAGCTCCACCACATTTGAAAAAAAAAAAAAAAAAAGCAGGAGAAAATTAATTTCTCCATACTGGAACTCCCTTATGTAGAAAATGAAAATGGAAACAATACCTGCTTATAAGTAGGTAGAAGGATTAAATGCCTTAATGTGTGGGAGAGTGCCTGACCTATTATAAGTAGTTGTTGACAAAAATATCCTAAATTCATGTGTTTATTGCTAGATCTAAGGAACTTTGCCTTATTAGCAACACTTTATTTTGTCCTAAAAATCTGGAAATTTGCCTTTTATCTCTTAAGTTGATCTCCTTTAAATACAGCTCACATATAAATTTTGTTTTATTTTTGTATTTTCTGTTTCATAGGGATTTCTGGGGACTGAAGGAAGCATTTCTAAATCAAATTTTCTTTTCTGAGCACTATAAGTATTAAATTATTTATCTTTGGGGCAATGGTTCTAAAATCACTAAAATTTTTTAAATAGGTTATAGTAACTGTTTTGTAAACTATTGAGAACTGTAACATTATAAGAAACAGTTTTACCAAAGGAAGTTGGTTCTGATATGGAGCCAGGCTCTGAACTCAGCACTAAGGAATAAATTAAAGAGTTAAACTTACCCTTCAAAGCCCCCTAGAATATAGGACAGTTCTCTTTTCCAGAAGGACTTCTATAGATACCTTTTTTTCCAGCTTTGGAACAATGTATTTCTTCCATGAACTGCCTGATGAAGCAATTGGTATGTATTTATTAAGGACCTTGAATGTGAAAAATACACACCATAAACCAAGGAGTTTATACATACCATCTCATTTACTTCTGATAATGATCTTATAACATTTCTTATTATTCATTTCATCTGTGAAGGACTGCGACAAAACGGAATAAATCATTGCTGGACAATTCTGATCTCAGTCTCTTGAACGTGGAAGCCTCTATTTTCCTTCTACAATATGTTTCCTCTGCTTAGAATTACTGTTATATTGTGTTGAGGGACGCAAATTATCTTCTACTCTGCTCAAGACTGTTTAGTGTCTATTACAGAAAAAGCAGAGTTTCAAGTTCCTCAACTTCAACTGAATATGTAGACATTGGAGACAGTCCAGAGAAAACTAAGGAATGAGTTTGAAAGAAGTCCCAAGAGGTATTCGGTTTGAAAGTGCAAAGATTTAGAGAAGGATAAAAAGGACATTACTGACTCTGCTGGGTTTTAGAGCCATAAATAAATTATGCAGAGAAGCCCGGAAGAATCAGTCTTGGTTGACTTCATTGCTCCTTTGCAGTGCTCCTGAAAACTGAGTGTGGGTGGGTGGGTTCCTGAGACATCTTTCCATCTTTTGATTCTAGAAATCTACCCCTGAACATCACTCATAAATGTACCAAAGTGAGAGAAATCGGACACCATTCATCTGATGCCCGGAATGCCTCTGTCTATAAAGAGAGAACAGATAAGATCGCTTTCCTCTCTGCTCAGGTTGAGGAAATCAGATGCAATCTGCAATTCACAGGAAAAGTGCCTGTTCAATGGACACTTCTGCTGCCCTAGCATCAGTTTTTCCCATGTAGGACTCCAAGGACATGATTGAGAGATGATGCCACCAACTACACACAAAATGCCAGGCTTGCCAGGGATTTAGCTCAGTGGTTCCACCACCTGCCTCGAAAGCACAAGGTCCCAAGTTCGATCCCCAGTACCAAAAAAGAAAAATGCCAGGCCTACCACCGTGACCTGGAGGAGGTGGGAGCAGGGACTTAGTGACCCCCTAATCAGTGGTGGATTGCTGTGGTGAGAGGAAAGGCTGTCCAAGGTAGCTGATGGCTGGTTCCCCTACCCGTGGCCGCCTGAGCAGCCCATCTCCTAGATTTAAATGTCTTGTGAATGGGGCCACAATAAAGGGACGTAGTCCACTATAAAGATCCTTTCCCTTTGTGCTTGCTCTTCTAATAAATTCTTTGCATTTTAACTTTTTTCTAGTTATAAATACAATACAGTTCAATATAAAAAGGAAAAAAAGATCTAAAAATAAGAAAAACATCATTTCTAATATCAAAGATCATATTTTAACTTTACAAAACTCAGAAATACATGAATAATAGTAGGAATAATAGTGATGAAATAGCTTATGTGCCAGACACTACTACCGGCTTAATTTGTATCATTTCACTGAATAAAAGCAAACCTAGACGGAAGCATTGACATTTCCTCCAGTCCAATCCAGTATGGTACCTTTAAGGAGTCACTTTTTCTTTAAAAAAATGGAATGATACTTAACATCTCAATCATCTTACCATCCCTAAACATCTAATGAAAACTAACACGAGAGATCAGCCTTTATATTCTGCTAATCTGAAAAATCAAGAATGCCCCACCTAATGACCAATGGTAGAATTAGCAGTCTAATCTCTGAACTGTTAAGAGTGTGTTTCAGCCACTCTTCATTCTGATGGTCTTCCATGAAGTTCTACTGTTCTTTCTAGGTTTACAATCTTTAGTCATGGAACTGTTAAAAAATAATGCTGATACATTCTACTAATACTTTTGAAAAGAATAATTTTTTAAGAGTCAACACATCTAAAAGACAGTTTGCTCAACTACAATTTCTTAACAGAACTATTTGAAATGTAGTTTAATATTGAACAATGATCAATAAAAATCTTAAAGTCCTTACAGAGGAAGTCACATTTCCATACCTTATTTTCTGTTCACTTTGAAGTTTAGTTGATATGCACATCTATTTTTCAGTGACTCTCTATTTCTCTACTAACTCTGAACATTAATTTTCTCTAGAACTCAGAGGTAATTTATGATTTAAAAATTCTTTGAGGCCACCGAATTTTAAAGTATGCTTTCTTAATTAAAATCTTAGCATTAAGCCCTTATAGGTTTACTGTTGTAAGACACTTTTGCAAAAGTATTTTTCCTCTTTGCATTATATCTCAAGTCCAACCATTACTTGTAAGGTAGACACTAGACATGTTTCATTCACTATTCCTTGTATTAAAGTAACTTTATCATTTCACTCTGGAGTCAACTTTGAAAATATGAGATGTGAGCAGAATATAGAGACTAATCTGCTCTTTTGTTGAGTGTATTTTCCTTGAATTTTCATTTTACAACGAGCTGCCAAGCTGAAACCATTGTCACACTGTGGCGATGAACCACAGAGCAGTCATGAGTACTCTGGAAGACAGTCCATTTGTGCCCAAAATCGCATGTGCCACAAGGTGGCACTTTATACATGTTCATCCTATATGAATTTGCGTCATGTGTAGTGATTTGAGGAACACAAAGAGGAACAGGCACCTCTCACCTTTTACTGCGGAGAAAACCCCAGATCTTCCTAAGTACTGTAAACGGCAGGGTTGCCCTAGTCACTTGATTCTCACCTCATATCTCAAGGGCCTCAAAGATTGGTTATGGTTGAGTTTTTTGTCATGGTATAAAAGGAAGCTGTTTTACAAATCTGACTCGAGCTTCACATTAAGGACTTCAAATTTTTTTCAGTAATCTCTTGGACATGTGTTAGAAAAAGTTGTTAGACATAGTTGTCTTCCATCTAATTTTCTAAGAACAACTGCTTATATGACATAGACATCAAATTTGTGTTCAAGTTATAGCTACATATGTAGGATACACATAATACTCTCCTTGAATGGTTACAATATTATATGAAAAGAGCTTAATTTTGCAGTTGTGTGATGTTTATACATTTTAATTGCATCATTTGGTAAGTGAACATCTAAACTTCTTTATGATTGTTTATTCTTCACTTATTGTCTATTTCATACACCGACAAGTGTAGTTGCCTCCATTTTTATTTACTTTGTAATTAATATTTGAACGAGTGGAATAGGAATTTTTCTTACTTAGTTCTTGTTCATCTTTTTATAGATGAGTGTTTAATCTTTCTTTAATTAGCTCTGTAATGATACTGTCTAGATCTAATTTTTACATGAATCAGTTTTATTTACCATTTTGAAAAGTATTGTTCGACTACATACTGAATTTCTTGAACTGAGGTCTTTTTTAGAATTATGTAAAAATAGTGATGGCATACTTTTGATGATGTATAAAAAGTACGTATTATTATTTCAAAGAAATCAGAATTTTATCCTAACCTAAATCTTTGGCTTCTTGCGTTATACAATATAAGGATATATTGTGTGGTGAAGAATGAAACTTTGAAATCTGCCTGGGCCTCTCTGGGACATTCCAAAATTCATGGTTCATCTTTCAGGAAATATTTTAAGAAGATGGATATTCAGAGGCAATGAAATTCGAAACCAACTAGAGATTCTAGGATCGGTGCTCACTAAACTCATAAGAACTTTTAATGTCTCGGAGATCTCCTGATCTCCTCCCAGTAAATATTCCTGCTGTTAAATATAAAAACTAAGGAGGGTTTCTGGGTAGATAGAGGTGCAGATGTCTTCTATAAGATACGACTTTACCTAAAAGCTGGGAGCTCTCAAACCTCTCAAAAGACTGACTCTAGGAGTAGGTTCAAATGAAAAGGGAGATTCCTATGCTTTGAGAAAGCAAAGAAAAAGAAAAGGAAGAACGAATGAAAGTACAACCTAGAAACACCACACAATATGTGCTTCAGACAGCAATAGAAATGTCTACAGTTTTTCCCAAGTGCCAATGGAGACCAACCACTCGGCACACGAACTGGATTGCACCTGAAAGGCTTCCTGACCAAAGTCTCAGTCCAAGTTCTGCTGCCCTAAGGCCTGGTGGGTTCACATCACCTGAAAGAAATGCCAGTTTCTGTTCTGGAAGCAGTTGTGACAGTCCTGATTCAAACATGTGCTAAAGGAGGAAGTAAAGCTCAAGGACTTCCTGTGAGCAAGACTGTAGGAAGAGTAAGGAGGTATGGTCTTGATAACTTTTAAGTTCTTCAATCTAAGGTTTTTATAATAAACTCTACATTTAAATAGGAATGATGCTCAGCTTCTGAGACCAAAAACTCTTTTTGAAAAAGGAAAGGGGAAAAGGACAGGTGGAGAATGAGAGCAAAAGAGATGAGTAAGAAATAAATTTATCCAAGGAGGTACAAGACTTATAC
Source organism: Heterocephalus glaber (assembly GCF_053883595.1). Taxonomy (NCBI): domain Eukaryota; kingdom Metazoa; phylum Chordata; class Mammalia; order Rodentia; family Bathyergidae; genus Heterocephalus; species Heterocephalus glaber. The sequence goes on from NW_028258327.1 coordinate 2,160,535, forward strand.
ACTGAAAACTACAAAACATTGCAAAAAGAAATTACACACCTAAATAAAAAGAAAGACACATCATGTTCATGTATTGGAAGATTTACAATTATTAACATGATATACTACTGAAAGTGATGTATGGGTTCATTATAATGCCTATCAAAACCAGAGCACAACAGGGCAGTAATATTTAACACAACATTCACCTGAGACAGTACTGCACCCTAGGCACACTTACACAATTTGGGGCTAAATCAAGAGCCTAGGCATGGATGAACTGGTGCTCTGCTTAGAGCTTCAATAACTGGTTGACTTGTTGTCTGGTCTGTGTTCTCACATGAATACATGACTGGGGAAGAATTTACTTCCAAGGTCACTTTGTTGAGAGAATTCATTTCTTTGTGTTTGTAGGAGGGAGGGCTCTGACAACCATTGGCCAGCTGTTGGCTGAGGCTGCGGTTCACCTCCTAGAGGACACCCACACTTCTTAACCACAGGGACGTCCCCAGTGTGGCAGCTTACTTCATTCATCAAGCTGGACAGGCAGTCTCTAGAGGCAGTTTGCTAGCAAGAGCGTCTTTTATGATGTATTGTAGCTGCAGAGGGGCATCTATCACCTTCCCTACGTTTATTGTTTAGAAGCAAGTCACGATCCCACCCACACTCAAGAGGAGGGCATGCAACCAAAGATGAGGTGCTGTGAATCATAGGAATCACCCTGGAGTCTGTCACATGGCATATCTCTGTTTCTTCTGAGTTGTTAATTGATAACAATCCTGAATATAATCCTTAAATTCGTAAAATGTAGAACACTAAGAAGCCAAATCTAAACTCAGATTACATCTTAACTCAAAGTGCATGACTTTCCTACTTCTCAAGCCGTATTGTAAATTTATATATACAGATTCAGCTCTTACTGGGTTTCCAACATTTAAGCGAATCCCCAGAATGAAGAGGAAGAGCAAATGTCTTAGAGTTTAGTGGTATCTAGCCCTTTGTGGTATGTAGGAATTTCAATATTTTTGACTCTTAGTGTTAGCATCAGTAAAAGGGAGCTGATTTCCCATCTATCTTCATTGCGTTTGCGGTTACCCTGGGGCTCAAAAGTGACATTGATTATTCATTTGTTCCTGCAATCATTGTTACCAACATTGTTATGGGAAATAAAATGACCAAGAAGTACAGTAGAGGAAATCCTTGCATAGGTTGTGCACTGGTCCCTAATCAACTACCACAGGTTTGGTCACCCAAATAAAACAAAACTTTGATAATTTCACAAGAAGAAAAACCGTACTTGATTATTGGTTTAAATTGCACACATTCGCTTATTGCAACCTTTGCGGCATCACTGCGTGTTTTTTTTTTTTTCTCTCTTTATGGAACTTTATGTCCTCTTCCTATTTACTTTTTTTCCTATGCATGTAGCCATGTGCATTGATTTAGATAACCTCTGAATTAGCCTTTTTGTTTTCTATACACCCAAATATTCCCATCACTCTCGGGTCATTTCTAGTGTGCGTGGAGAAGGGGGTGAGAAAGCCGACGAGCAGCTGATTATTCTCTTAGCTCCACAGCTTGCTGCCTAGAATAACAGCGAATTCTGGATTGTTTCATAGCAGTGAGCACTGCGCACTTCGGGAAGGACGTCTCTGAAACTTTGGTTCTCAGAGGCCACCAGGATCCCCGCAGTTTCGCGCCGCGCCGGCTGTCCGGTGTCCGGGCTGGCTGTCCCGCTGCCCCCGCCCCTGCCCGCCGTCACCCCGGAGCGCGCGCCCGAGCCCGTCCCCGCCCGCGCCGCCGCCCCGAGCGCTCCGGGCGCGTGGTCACGCTGTGCGGGCTGCGGGGAGGGCTCCGGGGCAGTCGGGGAAGCCGGGCCCCGCGCCGCCGGGCAACTTCCGCGGGCGCAAGGTCGGAGCTTGGCGCCGGCCGGGACAGAGAGGTAAGGAGGGGCCCCGGGGGAGCTAGCCGCACCTTGGCACCTGGCGGCCGCCTCGGGAACTTTGCGGGCGCGGCTTCTGCCCGGCCCCGCCCCGGGGTGGGGGCTGCCGGGCAGTGGACCCGGGGTGCTGGTCCCTCCCGCCCTCGCCGTTGGGTGGGAGGCCGGGAGCGCGCGGCGGTTGCTCCCGAGTCTCCGAGGGATCCGTCCTCCCGGCTCTCCCGCCGGCCCCTCTTCCTCCGGGCACCTGCAGCCCGGAGAAGATGGCCAAATTTGTGAGGGAGAAAAGCGGGTCCCAGGGGGCCCTGGCGGTCTTGGCGTTCACCTTGGGAAAGTCCTGGTTACACCGAGAACGCGCTCGTGAGCAGACTGGGGTCAGAGTTTACACGCGCAGTTGGGGCGCAAAACGCTGCTGCCCAGAGGTGGCGCGGACCAGTTTCGTCTAATAAGAGATCTCCCTGGCAAAAAAGGAACGAACCCAAACCACTGACTCGTCACTGCCAAAGTCGGTTTCAGTGGTATTAGTTTTGAGGGTCTGTATTTTGGGGAAAGATTAAAGGTACAGAATCAAAATATAGTTAAAAGCGAGGACAGGTTTTTTTGTTTGTTTATGTTTTGTTTTACCAGGAGATATTTGCAAAAGATAGTGGTTGTAAATAATTTTTGAATTTATTTAATACATCTACAGGAAAGTCGATGTAGAAGCCCACTTTTGACGTGATTTGAATAACTAAATTTCCTGACTTCACTGTCATTCTTGTATTGTTATTTTGAATGTGCAGATATGTAAACAGCTGTTGAATTTTATAGGAGCCTTAAAAATTATTGCTGCCTGTTTACAATAAGTTTGTGGCTATTTTTTTCTCATGTTTTTAATTTGAGAACTGTTAGATGAAAATACTGCTTGTGTGGTAGTACAGTAACTTGGCGTTGTTCTTTGTGGCAGTAGAAAAACCAAACAAGAACTACATAAAAATTGGATCTGTGTTTGCACATTTGCAAAATGAAGAGACTTAGCCTCTCTCAGATCTCAGATAATTTCTAAGGTTCTTTCCTGTCCTGAGACTTCAATATATATCTTCAGGAGTTGGGGATATAAATATTAATTGAAATCTAGATTAAGATATTATCTGCCCACAAATTTTTCTACATTTAAATGGAAGACACTTGATTCTTTAATCATCTCAATCTCTCAGAATAGCTGAATCATTGTACATCCTGTGCTCTTAATGGTTACAATGTATGCTATTAAATAAAAATGTGTCTTGAACCCCCAAACCCCTTATTCCGTGCTACAGAACTGATAGCACTTGATGCGCTAGACCACGCATGCCTGCTTATTTTGAAATAGTCCGCAGGAAACATCAAGAGTGTTATGAAACATTTACTACAGTATACAAGGACACTTAAGCAACATTACAGGCAAGAAATTTCAAAACTGCTTTGGAAAACATTTATGATAGGTTTGCAAACCAGCAAATTGCAGTTGAGGTAGTTTTTGTAATTATGGTATTGATTAACTGGAATTATAGCCTATCAGATTGAATTTGCTTCTAATTAATAAGTATATTGAATCAATTAGGGTTTTTACCAGAGGAAAAGACAAAATGTTTCTCCCTTTTGTGTGAGCAGTTACAGGAAAATGTCTAAAGTGAAAGTTACAACAGGTATTCTCTACATTAAATAAATAGTAACAAAAAGTTGCTGATTTAAATCATGTATAAGAGTGATGTGTCCTCTAACCCGTAGAAGCCAGGGCTTAATCCACACATACGGGAAACAGAGCCTGTCCTCTGTGTTCCCTAACAGAGTAAAGATACCACTGGCGCTTACTCTGGAATTGGTGGGGTAGGGTTGCCACAGAAAGGGCCCTGGAGCAGGACTGCCACAGGGCCAAGCAGGTGGCAGAACTTAGCGGAGACTCCATCTCTCAGAGCCTGTCTTCTGCTCTGAACAGTGCTGAATCTCAACTCTAAAATGTGAGACCTTCTGAGTACTGATATGATGCACAAAAGCTCCAGGTTTTGGAGCATTTTAGATTTGGGATTTTCAGCTTAAAGATGCTCAACTGGTAAAGTCTATGCAAATATTTCAGAATCTGGTAAAGACTACGCAAATAGTTCAATGTTGCCTCCCCTCCCCCCAAAAAAGTGTGAAATTTGCAACACTTTTAGTCCCATGCATTTTGGATAAGGGACACTTAGCTTGTAGTAATGTTTAGATTGAGAGTTGCTAGGACTCCTCGGTGGATCGGTGTTTTTCAGATCTAGTGCCTACATGTAGTATGAGAGAGCCCAGCTAATCTTGGTTTTCCCTTCCTTCCTTGGAAGTTGTTTATTGACTAAACAAATTGTAGGTGAATAGTAGGATACAGTATTGATTTCAATTTTCAGAGATTTTTTGATTTGTTTATTTTTGGTTTTTGAGATGGGATCTCACTATGTAGTTCAGGCTCGCCTTGAACTCACTGTATAGTCCAGGCTGCCCTTGAACTCCTAGTGATCCTCCTGCCTCAGCCTCCCAAGTGCTGGAATTACAGGCATGCACCACCATGCCCGGCAATTTTCAGAAATTTGATGCAATGAAATCTTGGTGTCTACTGAATCTGGGTAATGGTTATATTGGTAATGGGTTTATTATGTACTATTTTCTCTGTTTTTTTTATGTTTAAAATTATTCATCAGAAAAAATTAAGTGCAAATCAAAAAGCATGAGACATTTGTAATTCCACATTTCATTGTTACTTTTATGTGTTTTGATTAGTATATGTATTTCACATATTTAAATATGGATACTCTCAAATTATACATAGGAATGGATGAGCAGAAAATGGTCCGGAGAAAATCAATTTTTGTGGAATTTTTCTTTATTATGAATAAAACTAAAGAAAATATGACATTGTTGGATGTTTGTTCTGAATGTTGGGGCCACGGATTTTTATTATATTCTTTGAGATTTTTCACATTTAAAATTTTGAGCCAGATGCAGTGGCACACACCTATAATCCCAGCACTCAGGAGGCTGAGGCAGAAGGATTTCCATGAGTTCAAGGCCAGCCTGAACTACTGTGCATAGCAAAACCCTGTCTCAAAAAAAAAGGTCTGAGTATATAGTTCAGTGCAAAAGCTTTGAGTTCAATCCACATTGCCACAAATGAAGGAAGGAGAAAAAAACCAAGAAAAGTTTAATATAAAATCACCTTATTGTTTTCTAAAATCATTATAAAGAATGTAAACAATGCAGATAATATATATACAAAGAAAAGGTAAAAATAGTTAGAATACTGCCATTCAGAAATACTTACCTTTAGTATAAGTGAAAATATTCTGCACGTCTTTTCTATGCATTTGTACAAAACAATATATGGATAGAGAACAGAAATGCTTTTATAAAAGATAAGATTGTTAAATAAGCAAGAGATCATTGGCTTGAGTCTGTCCCCCTACTTTGAGTTCCTTTATAACAAACTGCAACTTAATTTTGCATATGAACAAACCAAAACCTAATTTAAGAATATATATATTCTTTGTAACAAATAGCAAAGTTTTATCCAGTCATAAGCAGCTAGTTTCAACCAATCACAGGCAACCACCTCATCACACCATGCCCAGAGGAGGCAAATGCACAGCTGTAGCCGGTCAAGTGTTTTCTCTACTTTGCTTCCATTTTGGGCTTATGGAAGTTTGCTGCTTCTGCTGCTGGATAGGGTCTGAATCTCTTCTGGTTCCAAGTACTGCTTCATTCATGAACTGTTTTTTTTTGTTTTGTTTTTCTTTTTTTGGTACTGGGGATCAAACTCGGGACTTTGTGCTTGCCAGGCAGGCGCGGCACCACTGAGCTGCATCCCCAGCCTATGAATTGGTTTCTGCTCAAATAAATAATACAATTTAGTTTTTCTTTTCACAGGACAATAATAGAGATGCTTTTTTTTTTGGTATCGGGGATCGAACTCTGGTCCTTGCGCCTTTGAGGCAGGCAGAGGAACCACTGAGCTAAATTCCTGGCCCGAGATACTTTTTAAAATAAAAATTTAATAATGCTTTCAATAAAAGAAGAAACTGTAGTCAAAGTGAAGGAATCACTAACTTAACATCAGTGTTTCTGCATCCTGAGAGATAGTCTTCCAAATTGTCCTGAGCAAGTCTTCCAAATTAAAAAAAACCCTGGATATATTTCAAGATCAGATTGTTTAAATTTACATGTATTAGTTTAGGCAGTCAGTGACTCCCTGTTAGAAACAATGAAGCATTGGCACTTTTATTGTACACTTCCTATAGTATCACTTTTCATATCTCTAATTTTTCACATATTTATTTTTTGATACAAGGATCTATAACACTTGCACGGTGTTTTATAAACTTCATTTCATATATTACAGAATTTAGTCTTAGTTTTATAGCCAAATAGAATCACTGATGATCTCAAATATCAACTTTAAATTTTTTGCGGTGCTTGGGATTGAACTCTGGACCTTGTGCTTGTGAGGCAGGTGGGGTGCTACTGAGCTAAATCCCCGGCCCTCAGCTTTAAATTTTTGATTCATTCTTTGGCTAGATTTTGTCACCATGTTGCATGTGTGTGTGTGTGTGTGAGAGAGAGAGAGAGTGTGCATGTTAGTTTCCAAGAAGGGCTTGGTCTATGTGCCTTTTCATGTTTGGAATTTTTATCTTTTATTCCTATGTTGAATTACCATTTGGCTAGTTATAAAATTTTTGATCCATAGTTTCTCACCTCAGAATCAGGTAGCCTTTGCTTCATTAGTTTGTGGCATCTATTGTGGCTGTAAAGAAATCTGACATCAGCCTTCAAAGTTTCCCCCAATCTAACTGACTTTTTCTGCCTGTAGTCATAAAGTATTTTTTTCTATTATTGAGGCAGTACTTAGCTAGGCTGTTTCATAGTTAATTCCTGTATCAGTTTTTCATGGAAGCTATACATGCTTTCTATTGGAGTAATCTGTTCTTAATTTTAGGATGATTTTTTTTCCACTATGAATGCTTTCCCCCTCCATTTTGTAATTCTGTCCTTCAAAGGCACCAGTATTTCTTACAATATCTTTTTCCCTCCATATCAGTTATGTTCTGTCTTAATTTCTCCTGTTCTATGTTCACGGTGATGATCTAATGATTAAAAATGTAACTCATTTATAAATGAAATCCTGGCATGGTATAAACTATAATAGGTCAGGAATGAGGATATTAGGATTCTAAGTTGGCCAAGTGTTTCATAAAAGGGTTTCCTGACTTGAAACACAGGAAAATAACCATCTCTCTTTCCTGCTCCCAGGTTTCTTGGAGCTATGAAATGATATATAGAGAGTTCTTCATACAGGTTCTAACATAGTTACTACTCAACAGATGCTGGTTGTTACTATTTATTGTTTTTCCCTTTTTCATTCAAGATGGAAAGGGGTGGTGTTGAAAATCAAGTTCCAAACAGATGTTACATCGTAATTGTTCTGAAAGCCACAGTGCATGAATGCTAGATAGTGCTTTATTTCCTTTATTATAAAAAGAAATTTTATCTAGCAGAAGAAAAGAGATAAACATGTTTAAACTGTCTGTTTGGCTTTGTAGCTTGTTATAAAATGTAAGTTTTATTTTCTGTTCTTTGTGTTCATTTTCAAGTTTAAATGAAATCTTGGTAACTTGTGGAAACTCATCAACTAGTGGACTGTCTTTGCCCAATATTTGTTAAGATAGGAAAGGAAGTTTACTATAAAAATTCTAATTTCACTATGGAGTACTTCCTGACAATAAAATTTTGTTTGGGAAACAAGAAAACTAACCATAAAAAGATGTAAATGTAATTGATTTAGTCTAGATTTATTTCCCCTAGTAAGGAACTTAGGAGTTCTGAGTTCTCAAGGCCACTGATTGGCAGCGTGTAGCCAGATCTGACCTTTGAGGTTTTGCCTGTTTAACGTTGGCCCTGGCAGTGTTTGTAAACGTGTTGTTTACCAAGTGTTCAAAATCAGGAGAGTCCCATAAAATCTAGATTTCTGCTTTCTCCTGAACAACCAGAGGCTCTGACAATCCTGGGCTCACCTCACTAGCTGGAGCTGAGGAGGCCTGCACCCTTGGGTGGGCGTGTGTAGTCAGTCAGTGGCTTCCTCTTGCCATGTTTCACTTATTTTTTTTTGGCTGTCTGATTCCTGCAGGAGCCATTAATGTGTTCCCTGGCAATGAGACCACACATTACTCCTTATTTTTCAAGGAAATAAACTGAGCCCCAGAGAAGTAAAATGCTAGAGTCAGGAATACGGTCCAGGTCCATCTGTGTCTGCTTCTGCACTTTTATTTATCTTGCTGCCCATTCTTTATCATAACCTCAGACTCACTTTTAGAAAGAAAGTTCTAATTTCTGCATCCATGGGCATTATCAGCCAATACCAAGGACTGATTTCTGTGTAACTAAAGAAATTTAATGAAAAAAATATATACTTCACTGAAATGTTCATATTTATTAAAATCTTTGTGGAACCAAGATCTTAAAACAAACTTTGAAGCTACAGATGTATTGTAGCAGGTATTTTTGACAGATATATTAAATTTCACCATTAATATATGTAATGATGTCAGCATGGCAAGAAATTAAAAGGTCAATATGCTGATAAAATATTTTCATAAATTTAATAAGAGGATGAATCTTACTGATTATTTAATGAAACTGAATTTTTTTCAGTTTTGTGTAACTTATGTCTTTATATTTAAATCCATTAGAAAATTATAGGGTTTTGGGTGGCAAGTGCAGGAGTTTTCAGTATATACTTTAGGCATGATTAGTTTTGTTGTTCAAGATTTAGAAAGGAAAACTACTACATATGAATTAGTTTATCCCTGGATAAACCTCTAAATCTTTGCTGTGCAGAAACATATATCAGTATTTAATATGCTTCTTGACTGGCACATATAATGTTTAGGAATTTGGGTAGTTTTGTTGGTCTTTGATAGATGTTCTAAAAAACAAGTTTGTTTACTTTTTTGCTTTTTAAGATTTTAGATTCTCTTTTAAAATGGAGCATTTATTTAAAATTTAGTATGCAACAACTGACTTTTAAGTGATTTGTAAGTAGTTTATTTTTATATAAAGTATACTTTTCACTATATAAAATAAATCTCATAATTTGGAAACTGGGCTTAAATATGTTGACATTTGAATTTCACTAAGCTTCAAGCTCCAAGAGGGCAGGGATTTCAATTTTTGCATTATTTTACTGGCTCTTTGAGAGTTAATGATATGGTCAGTCATGTTGTGATGCCTGTTTCGAAAATAAGCATTCTCCAGCACAACTGGTATATTAGGGAACAGTTTGAGCAGAATGCACCCTTTGTGTTTGCTTCAGCATGATTTACTCCATGAAAAGACAGGGTGAACACATTAAACCATAAGCAGCTAAACTAAGCCATGCAGGATTGCAGACATCTACCAGCCTCGTTGATTCACCACACATTATCCTCTAAGGTCACGTTTTGCTGTTTTTTCACACTTGTAACCTTTCCTGTATAAAAACATGCTCATTCAACATCCAAAGCATGTCTAAACATTGATTCAAAAAAGCCAAATAGTGCATGCAAAAGGAAAGCGTTAACATTGAAAAAAAGCTGGAAGTAATTAAGTGTTAAAAAAGTCAAGGGACTATGTGGTAGCTCCCAAGTGGCAAGAATAAGGGAATAATCCACACTGTAGATCATTAGAGGCAGTGCTGCAAAAATCAAGAAAAAGTCTGTGGTAAGAATAAAGTATAAGGTAACAACCAGTTTTAAACAGAAGAAATGAAAATATTGTTGGGTGTGTGGATTGAGGAGTAAACCATGATCAGTCTAGCTCACAGTGAAAGAATAGACACTAGCCTATATGAGCACCATACAAGGAAATAGTCACACACCAGACAACCCTGGTCATGGCTGGTTTGATGGTTTCAGACATCACTAGTTGTCAAATTCTGTAGAACTAAAACAAAAGAATTTCCAAGAGTGATAGATAAGTCAGTTGAAGACGGCTACACAAAATTTCAATCTTGATGAGATAGGTATCTATTAAAATTTATACCTCCAGGAGCTGACCTTTCAAGGGTAGAAAAAAAATGCCCCAGAATTTACAGCTGTGAAAAAGAGCAGTTTTTATTACTTTGTCTACCACTTCACAGTGACTTACAGACTAAAGCCCTTCTCTAAGCAAGCTGAGCATCTTTTTAAAGGTTCAGTACTGCATCTGTGTGTTGTAGCCATTTAACATATATATAACATACATAAAACTGTGCTATTGTTTTTAATCCTTCTTTTTAAAAAGGTGCTACAGGCAAAGATTTTAAGTGTTATATCTCTAAGCCCTGTAGTTTTTATCGCACAGTTTGTGTGGTGATTTTTTAGGATCACATAGGGTCTGTGTTACAGCAGAACAGACTGTAGTTAATTAGAAGTAGCATAGAAATGCTAAGCGTCATGCTATTGGGACAATAAGAATGATACCTACCGTTCTCTGTACTAAAGGAGTCCAATTGTGACTACAGGCCAAAAATAGCTCCCCTGACCCAGGTATGTGGTCTACTTGGCTGTTTAGACAGAAAAAAAGAAAAAGATTATAGATAATTAGCATATGTGATCTCCTTAGAGCTGATTGCCAGAAAGACACCTGAGAACCTGACCTAAACATAGAAAAAGTGAGTGTATTTGCTGCATGTAGGTCACTCCAAGTAATGGGAAATGCAGGTGTCCACTGTTAATTTGTGTTGAAAAATGAACTGTTTCACATGACTGCTTAGCTTATGTCCTTCATCGGGAAGTTGGGAATCACTCTCCAGTAAGTGTAAGGACATGATGTCATAGCAGCTGCTAAAAAGGGAACAGTTCCTGCTTGTACTTTTAACCATTTTCAGTATGTGGAGAAGCCAGAAAAACTCAAACAGAGCCTGGAAGTTATTTAAAGCAGTTAAATGGCAAGCTCGAGGAGAGATTTACTGCTGCTTCTTCAAATCAAAAGGTTTTGGGAATTATATGGCTCAGTGACTCAACTGTTGGGCCCATCTTCCCTTCCTCTGTGGGTTTGGCTGGGTGTGGCAGGACATGCCTGTAATCCAGCTGCTTGGGAAGCTGAAGGAGAATTGCAAGTTCAAGATCAGCCTGGGCAATTTAGCTCACCTTGTCTCAAAATTTTAAAATAAATGAAAAGGTTTAGGGATATAGCTCAGTGCTCCTTGGGTTCAATCCCCAGTACCACAGTGGGGACAAAGAAAACTTGTAGGCTCTTAAGAAGACATTTCAATGACTTGAATCTAAAACTGAAGGGAGAAAACAAGAATGTTGTTGACTTGTTCCAGTAAGTCCATATATTTAGATGCAGTTGCATATGAAGCAGCATATGAAGCAGCATATGATGTTGGCTAAGAGATTAAATCTGCTCTTTCATTTGTGTAATCTTTTTAACCTCCCTGCCTCTGTTTTTTCATCTGTAAATTGGGGATATAAAACTACCTCAAAAAGTTATGAAGATTAAATGACATACTATTTTAAGATCTTCAGTAATGTTCCCAGCACACATTAAGGACTCAGTAAGTGCTAGAGCAGTGATGGCAAAACTTATAGAGACCAAGTGCCAAACTGTAACCTCAAACCCACTTACTTATTGAAAAGTACCAATACTGCAATTAAACCTGAATACTGATGTTTTAGTTTAGAAAAAACAACTACAATAACATCTCTTGCCTTAAAACCACAATAATATGCATGCCATAGGTTCGCCACCACTGTGCTAGAGGCTGGTAGTAGCATATGACTGAGAAAATGGCCACCAGATATTACACTACTTTCTCATCACTCAGCTCATCTTACCTGGGTGAAGGCACACAGTTTGGAGAGTTACAAAGCTATTTGTGTTAAGTTTGTATTATGGGCTGTATTTTGAGTGTCAATCTCAGGGTGTGTCTGAAACATCAAGTATTTACCTAATCTGTATGGCTGAATTTTACAAAGAACTGACATGAAAGTCAATGAAGGGAACATGCTATTCTGAGTTTTGTGGATTGGCACATGAATGTCCTATGCATAGAAAGTGGCCCTTGTGTTCAAGTTTTTAACAGTGTTGGGGCCACCTGGCTCTGTGAAGGGAAAACTTACCTCCAAAGTGTAGCTGGGAACCACAGGGATTTAAATAATCCCCAAGACCTCTCCTAGTGTCTTATTGTCCAGATGTTCTTGAAAAACCATTCTCTGCCAATTTTTTTTTAATTTAAGTCTATCATGGAGTCCGTATCTACTCTCTAAGGCCTGTATTCTAAGTCTGTCTATAATATAGATTCTTAGCTTAGTGAAAAACCTCAAGTATAGTGAGTAGTCATGATTCTGTGTGGGTGTGATTAGTTCTGTTGCTGTGTTAAAAAATAGTACCACAAACTTAGTGTCTTAAAACAACACAAATTTAGGACTGGAAATTTAGCTCAGTGGTTCCACTGCCTGCCTCACAAGTGCAAGGACCCGAGTTTGATCCCCGGTACCAAAAAAAACCCCCACAAATTTATTTTCTTAGTTTCTGTGGGTCAGGAGACAAAGAACTGTTGAGCTGGATCTGCTGCCCCAAGGCCTCATGAGCTTGCAGGCAAGGCAGCAGACACTGCGCTTCTCCTTTGGAGTTTGGGGTCCTCTTCCAGGCCCCTGGGTGACTGAAAGAATTCAGGTTCTGGTGGTGACAGGATGGGGTCATCTTGAAAGTCATCTTGTCGGTTAGGGACTTCTTGCTGCTCAGAGCAGCCACCTGCAGGTCTTGTCCTTGGGGAGCCCTAGGCAGTTCACACCCTGGGTGGATGTTTGCCTTCCTCCACCTGTGGCAGCACGTGTTTGACTCCTAGTCCCTCTTTAGTCCTGTGGTGGAGTCTTGATTCAACACAGTCACAGGAATGACTGTTCCACAGTTTGCCATATAATGTTGCCTAATTAAGGGAGCATCCTGTCCCATTCACAGGTTGTGCCCACCCTCAAGGAGAGGCAGTTACACCTGGAGGTGTGTGTGTGGGGGGCATTGAGGGCCGTCTTAGAATTCTGCCTACTGCAGTGTATGATAAAGTAAGAGATCAATCATGGTTAGAGATAATCAAATGCGACTTCAGCCAAGACATGAGAATCAGAAAAGGCCAACATAACCTGTGGGAACATTTCTAAACTGCTCAAGGAGACTTGAAGCTCTCAGGGGTAAGGAGGGGCGAGGGCATACTCCAGCCTACATGACTAGTGGTGCATGAAAATTCTCCAGGCAGCGTAAGAAAGCAAATGCTGGCGTGGACCCTCTGAAATCAGAACACAATACAGTTTCTTGTATAAAAATTCCAATGTACCCTGTGAGATATCATCAGGAGATATGAGAAAAGTAAGCCATTTAGTAAATTTGCTTGGGAAACTAGAACTCTCCTAAGGCAGAAGGAAAAAGTATGCTTCCCTTGGTAGGGTACAGGCGCCAAGAACTCTAAGGAGTTGGCCACCGCTGCAGGCAGAAGCCAGATGGTGACATCTATGCCTTCGGTAAAATCTGACTGACTATGGCATATGAATATTGTAGCCAGTATCATTTACATTTATATCAATTCTGTTTATGATCTTGGATAATTCGTCCATATTTATACATTTATGCATTATATATATTTCGTATGCATTATACACATTTGTACAACATGATGCCAAGTCTTTTCATTTCCTCTGTTTCTTAGAGGCTTACCAGCAATACTTAACAGCATTGTCCAATACAAATAAAATGCCAGCCACATAAATTTTCCAGTAGCAACATTTTTTAAGAAAAAGTAAGAGCAGGTGAAAATAGCTTTAATAATGGTTTTATTTAAGCCACTATTGCCAGATATAATCAACATAAAAATAATTAATGACACGTCCTTTACTTCTGTTCTGTCTTTGAAATTCATTATGGAGAATACATCCATCCAGAGCAGCCACACTGCAGGTAGTGGGCAGCACAAGTGGTCAACAGCTTCATATGGTATGGCATAGCTCTGAAGTTCTGTCATCCAGGGCCTTTAGCTTCAGTCCTCATTTCTCCCTGTACTCAGTTTCTGGAAAATCTTGCAAAACTAAGGTTTTATTCAGCAGTGTTCTGTGTGTAGCTGTTAAATCTCTTTTTACCTTACCCCTTCTTCTGTGAGTTTTGCTAGACCAAGAGCTCCTGATTAAACATGGCTAAAACTGAATTCTTTTTCTCTGATTTCTTTCCTCACTTCCAGATCTTATGTAATTCCAAAATATCTTTAGCCCTTCTCTGTTCCTCTGTCTCAGTAGATTCTTTCATTTCTTCTTTCCAGTGTAACATATTGTTCCTTTTTTTGCTAATCTAACACTTAAACTTTGATTCATGTATTGATCATACTCCACTTGGCTTCCTGATACATTAACCTGTTTGTTCCAAAACTGTATTCCAATTGGCTTTAAAATCTAAGCCTTATTATCTTTATCAGTTAGTGAACATCGATTAAAGACCCACTCTTGGTCCATTTTAGAAGAGGATTTCAAATACATATATCTGTAAGTATGTTTTCATTGTTGAGTAAGTTGAGCAGAGTGGTACACACCTGTAATCCCAGCACTCTGGAGGCAGAGGCAGGTGCATCACAAATTTGAACCCATCTTGGGTAATTTAGCAACTTAGTGAGACACTCAAAATAAAATAAATTTTAAAAATGAAAAAAAAAATGGACTGAGGATGTGGGAATGTAGCTTAATGTGAAGGCCCTGGGTTTGACTTCCAGTACCAAAAGAAAATGTGTATCTCAACTCAGAAAAACAAAGTGTGATGCCGGATAACAAAGGCCATTAAAACTCAGAGTCTAGAAGGTGTCTGTCAGGCTACCTTCTGCAAAATATCTGCAAACCTTGCACCGTTTTGGAATGCTGAGTGAAGAAGGGAAATACCTGTCACTTGAGTGAAGAACTGGAAATGAGAGTGTATATGCTAGCCGGCTTTCATTACTATAATAAATACTAAGATGAATCAACTTGGAAAAGGCTTATTTTTGCTCTCAGTTTTGGAGGCTTCAGTTCATGATTACTTTGCTTTGGGGCTCTTGGTGAGGCAATGCATCCTAGAAAGGAACATGTGGAGAATCAGAACTGCTCCCCTTCTGACAGTGGGAGAGCAAAAGAAAGGAAGGGTCAGTGATCAGTAGTCCCTGCCTCTTGAATTCCTACCACTTCCCAAGAGTGCCCAGCTGGAGACTAAGCCTTTAACTCATGGGCCTTTGGGAAGCATTTAAGTTCCAAGTTACTGCAGAACACAAGGGGAAAATGTGCCTTTCAAATCCTTAAAAATAAAGATTAACATCCAGATCCCTTACCCTGTGGAGTGTTTTTGTTGCCCCTTCCCCTACCTGTTAGTTCATAGGTATTTTTAAAGAAGTTTTTGTTTTGTTTTTGTAGTGCTGGGAATCAAACACATACTGGGCAAGCGTTCTACCCCTGAGCTGTGTCCTCAGCCCTGGTTTGTTTGTTTTTTTGTTGTTGTTTTTTTGGTACCAGGGATTGAACTTAGGACCTTGAGCTTGTGAGGCAGGCATGGTGCCACTAAGCTAAATGCCCAGCCCTGGCTCATAATTCTTAACCCTAGTTGCACATCAGAATCCTGGGGAAGTTTGTCGGGGGAAAAAAGCCAACACCTGGACCACACAATAGGCCAATTAAGCAACAGTCTCTGAATCTGGCTTCAGTCATAAATGTGGTGTCAAGACCTGCGGTCAGCTCTGCTACCCAGCTCTGTATTTTCACCCATGTTTGGAATAATCTTCCACTCCATGTAATAAAGACTCATGTTACCTTAGCGGTAAATTGTCTTTCCTCATTTACTAGTGAGCGACTAGGTGTAGGAACGTTACAATCAGCCAGCTATTGAGGGGCACAGCTAAGACTAGGAGCCTTCTTGAAGGCAGGAATGCAAGTTATCTAGCCCAGAGGACAGGGTGGTGAGCTCACACCACATGACCCCCAATGACAGACAGCTGGAACCAAAGAGCATCACACAGAGTAATCCACATGGATTCTGGCCCGCTAGGAACAGACAGAGCTGAGGTCCGACAGACAAGGATAATTCAGAGATCATTCAGGGGCAACATAAAATAATGGCTCTCCAAGCTCAGTGTGCATGAAAATCAACCAAGGGCTTCTTAGAGAGGGATCTTCTGGGTCCTACCCCAGAGAGTCTGGCTAAGTTATTCCAAGGGAGATCTGAGAAGGGCCAAGTTGATTCTGATGTAAATGATTTGAGAACATCTAATGAGAACCATTATATGTACACATGTATGGTAGAACATCACTGTTGACTTCCAGAGACTGGCTCTCTGACCTCTAGAAAGTGAAGATAAGTGAGTTGGTTATTGGTCTATATCTACCATCAATAGGAGGTCAGAATATGGGACAGATAGGGGAGAATCACAGAGATCACCCTGGCAAGGCTGAGTAAATTTACAATTTCCAATTTAAAGATTGATAGCAACCAAAATGGTTCATCTTCATGTGTGTCTTCAGTTGTAATCATCTGGGGTTAAGAAGAATTTTTATATACTCTCCCACTGCTCCAGCTCTGTAACATTCAAGCAATAAGTATAGTGATGCTATTTCTGTATTATTTTAAAATGTTTAAAGACTTTCAATCACTTTCAAATAATTTTCTCTTTTGATCTTTCTAGTACCATTTAAAGTGAATTGAAGAGGTGATATTTCCTGTATTTTACCGATTTGAGTAAACATACCCATGTTCACCTAGGTAACACCAAGGAGACTAAGGTCTACACATTTGCTAAATCTATGTTGTACTGCATAGTGGAAACAAAATAATATGATATAGACTGTGAACTTTGGGGAATAAACATACATGGATGGGATCTTAGTTCCATTGTAAGCAGAGTGACCTTGAACAACTTCTTTACTTTCTCTGAATTTCAATTTTTTCATCTGTAAAATGCAGATAATAATACCTTCCTCATGGGTTGTTAAATGGGATAATTTGTAAAATATGTCTGACATATACTTCATATACTTGAGTAAATTGACCACCTTGAGGATTAAGCAGAAAAAAAAGTTTAAGAAGATGAGGATTTAGTATATGAAACACATACTGAAGTTGGGATCTGATACTAATTAATGAGTAGAATATTGATAGAATTTTGAGCTGGTGGGTTGCCTAGCAACCAAAACTTACTCAATACCACTCGTTACCAGAGTTGTTGTTTTTAATCAAAGCAGTAATTAAACTGCTCTTAAGCTCAAGTTTGTAAGCAGACAAAAAGATTCCCCTGTGAATTTGGGGATGTGCCAAAGATTTTGAAAAACTGATACCCCAAGTTTTCTGTGTATATATATGAAAATATCTTGAAAGTATGTATTCTCCCCACTTCTATTCCCCTAAGGGACAAAAGATGTTAGAACCTCCTATGTGGGAGATGGGGGATGGAGAAGGTAAGAGTGCTTGCACTTGTATCCCCAGGTATTCAGTCAACATTCAGTGAGTGCCAGGAGTCAGGCACATAAAACCATTTGTCTTTGCCCCTGATGCCCTTTAGAATTTCAGTGTCCAAGAGAGAAATCAGTCAGTGTTAAACAATAATATAGCAAATTATCTCATGAGTGGTTATCTGTGTCTCCAGCAGTATTCTAAGCATTATGGATTGAGCATTACAAAGGGACAAGTCTCAAATATCCATCGATAAGGTTTTTATTTTCCTGACTAACCAGTCCTGAAGGAATATCCTACTTAGTTTCCTAGTACATTCATACAGCTTGATTCACAGCCCTGAGAGGCAGCTTTGCCTGCTGGCCAGGATGAGGCTGGGTAGAGGGGATTAGAGCTTCCATCCGGCTGGATGTGACATATCACATCACTTGTTTACCTCAATCCAGGGACTTCACCAGTCTGCATCCTGCTTTTCTCATTTGTAAGCTGGGCAAGATGATTTAGATTCTGCCTCCTGTGGGCAATGAGTGTGATACAATGAGCTAATAAATGTAAAAGTTCTGAGCAGATAAGTGCAGTTTCTGAGCTAATCATCAATTTGCTACCAGGTTTATATTACCTTTCACTGAACATCTTTGTATCTTCTTTACATTTTCTATTCCTTTATAACTCACAGTCTTACAATTATAAAAAGAAAGAAAAGGGGGGCATGATCTTGGAACCATTGTCTTAATTTGCACTGGATTTTGTCTCCATCATTTGTAGCTCATTGTGCTACCTTCTTTCACAGGAAAGATCAACTTTTTTGCTGTGGGAAAAGATCCATTGTGCCCCTTTGGCATTTCAGCATTTATTTACACACAAACATGACTTAAGGCCTTAAGGGCCTTCAAGGCTGGCAGTTGCTTGATGAATCATGTTCAACATTCTTGCAGTGCTGCTGGCACTTATCAGAGGACTGCTCCTGCTCATCACCTGCCCCTGTCAGTTCTCCCTCTTCTAATAAAGTGCATCTGTTTTGGTGATGGAATAAAAACACACCAAGTACAAAAAGACTGGGTGTGGAATAATTTAATGAGGGCAAGTCAGCATGCTTGAGCAATACAGTGTCAAGGATAGAAAGATGGTTTGGTAACAGCTTAACGAGTCAGAAGTAGACTGGGAAGGGCTGGGCTGGAAGCACAGTTCCTCTTACATCCTACTGGATCACAGTTCTGTAATGTAGGGCCCCCAATATATCCCCGATCAAGATTTGTAAGACTACAAGATTTCCATAAGTTTCCTTCTGAATTAGCACAAACATTTTACATAGCCTTTCCCTATTAACTTCATTTTAACATTTTATTGAGGATTATAAATTTTTAAGTAAGTTCAAACCAAAGTTCAGAGCTCTGATAGCAATTCTTTTGAATACTGGCTATATTCAGTGTCCTGAAGAATTGATTGATTTAAAATACCCTAGTTTTAAAAGTAAAACAGCAGGGAGACTGACATTTGCAGATTGGCATTTCATAGTTCTTACTACTTATTGCATTTTTAAAGACATTTCTTTGTTGTGACAATCAGATTGTGTAGAATTTTGTATACTGTTTAGAAGAGAAAAACTTGCAATCTCAAAATCTCACAGATGGGATGGGGAGGAGAATAATCAGGAATCCACATAATACTCTAAATGTATTTGAGAACATGTACAAATACCAAATATGACTGTAAGTTGTAGGTCTAAGTAATCTTTTCTCCCTCTGTCCTTCATTCTTCCCTTTTCCTTTCATCCTAATTATCCTGGTGATGTTCTTATAGTTATTACTTGCTGGGAAAAAGAATCACTAAGAAGAAGAACTAGAAACTTCAACAGCAGCAGCCTATTTATTTCTATTTCTAGTTCAGTGAGTGATTACACGGCTCTCTTTTTATTCCTGCTAAGTCATTTTCACCTCTGTATGTGTACTGTTTTATTTCTATGGGACAAGCTCTATGATATCGGATACTTTATTAACAGGTGTTCTGGAAATAATCTATTTCAAAAATAAATCACTAAATATAGCACACAAGTTCAAGGCTTTTGAATGTTATTACATTTTTAAAAAATAAACCTAATCAATCCTTTAAGTTGCAACCATTTATTGTTTAGGAAAGCTAATGGTAAATGATGCATATATCCCACAGCCCTGTTATCTGGCTAATTCTCTCCTGACTCAGATCACATATTAGCATTTTTACCATATGGCTGAAAGGGTAGAGAATATATGTGCAGAAGAACAGAGTCAGTAACATTTTCGACCATCTGCTAAATAAATATCTAAGTAGCAGGAGAATTAGTATTTAGTTATATGGATGCAACCTTTAACCTGAAATAACCACTAATACTACAAAATAATACTAACTTTATTTTTCAAACAATTTAAGTCAATTAGACATTTTCATAGTATATTATGTGTTCTTGAACTCTGACTCGTAATTATGTGTTTCTTATGTTTATGGACTCACTAGAGCTCCTTTCACCGTCACATTTAAAACATCTTTCATATTCAGATCCAGCACATGAGGGCCAAGTGCCAAAGTTCTGCTCTGTGACTGACCTCTGTGTGTCCTCAGATAAATCACTTGGTGTCTCTGAGCCTCAAGTGCTTCATGTGTAAAGAATGAATAACGTAGCATCAGCTAGTCACCCTCAAGTGGGTAGGCCATGGAGGATCATGAGTTCATCCATCACATCACATAAGGAACTTGCTCAGAATTCAAACACCTGGACCCTGCACTGAGCAATTCTGATTAAGTGTATCTACAAATAGCCTGTGAAGCTACAGTTTTAGTTATTTTCTCAAGTGACTCTGGGGCACTGAACACTGCTGTAGAGACTAGCTGATTATAGAGCACTCGGCTACCCTGAAAAATAGGTAGCTAGCTAATTCTAATAAAAATGCTTTTCTATGATAGAAATTTAATTAACACTTGGCAGCATTTGTACTTAAAATATCTTAACTCCATGGAAAATAGGAGGTCACTGCATAAGTAATGTTGTTGGGTCATTAAATACAGTACTTCTTCATTCTTCTGGTTTAATTAGATCGTTTATCCTTTTTTTTTTTTGCACAGGAAATAGCAGAATATTTTTGGACAAGGTCTAAATCAGAAGCCTGGATGAATGAACTTGAAATTAACATGGGATTCTTAGTTTTTCAAGATCTGTACCCACGGAACCTTTAATCCCTGCCAATGCTGACATCTAGGCTCCCTCTGGTTTTGTGAAGATGGAGCAAAACTCTGATGATGGAAAAGCAAAAGCCTTAATTACTTGCTTCATAGCATCTAAAGTCATTTGAAAATGAAACCAGACAGTAGTACAGCCATGGAAAAGAATTCAAGTTTATGGAAGAACCTAATAGATGAGCACCCAGTCTGTACAACCTGGAAGCCAGAGGCCGAAGGAGCCATTTATCATCTTGCCAGTATTTTATTTGTAGTAGGTTTCATGGGTGGCAGTGGATTCTTCGGGCTCCTTTATGTCTTCAGTCTTCTGGGGCTGGGTTTTCTCTGCTCTGCAGTGTGGGCATGGGTAGATGTCTGTGCTGCTGACATATTTTCCTGGAATTTTGTACTGTTTGTCATCTGCTTCATGCAATTTGTTCATATTGCATATCAAGTTCGCAGCATAACTTTTGCCCGAGAATTCCAGGTGCTGTACAGCTCCCTTTTCCAGCCCCTGGGGATCTCTTTGCCTGTCTTCAGAACAATTGCTTTGAGCTCTGAAGTGGTTACTCTGGAAAAGGAGCACTGTTATGCCATGCAGGGGAAAACCTCCATTGATAAACTCTCCCTGCTTGTCTCAGGAAGGTCTGTACCCTTGGGCTTGCATATCTTTCCTCTGTGTTAATTATTTGTGTTTCCTTCTAGTCACTCATCTGAGTAGAGCACAATCCTGGGTGGCATTTAGCACCCTTGGGAAAATCTATGAAACAGATATCATGGATTTAGAGTACATGGAATTATTTACTTGGAGCCGAAAGTAATCTAGACTCTTACTTTTTTGTCTTAGAAATTAAATGATGTGAAACTTCAAACTAAAGTATGAATTTATCTGGATATGATATTTGTTCCCTAGCTAATTACTGAAAGTCAAGACATGTATGATGCCAGCTTCAATTAAAAGAATACTTATGCTGGTGTGTAAATTATTTTAAATAGACTCTTTGATAGAGCATTCTTATATCAGAGACCTTTCAATTTTATAATTATCAAATTTATTCAGTAAGTTTTAGCATTTGCCCATTTATTGGAAGCAGGAAGGAGAACCTCAAGAATATAAATAGAAATCTAAATGTTGAGGGAGGAAACAACAGTATATTTATTAATATTTTTTAAAAGTTAAAACTTCAGTGTACATAGCAGATCTTCTGTATGTTCTTAAATGTTCTCTTGCTTAATTTAAAAGTCTTGACTGAATGTATTGAAATTTTTATAGAATTATGCACACATAAATGGACACATATTATAAATGTGCTATGTGAATTTTCTGGTGAGTTTCACTGAATAGTCTAGATTCCTTGGTGAAGAACAGCAGTACATGAATCTCATAGGATATTGTGTCATTCATTGTAATGTTGAATTGATTTAATATTTTGTCCTTCAGAATTCTAAAGGACAAAAAGGTCATCAGATCTGAAGTACATTTCCCTTCCTACTTCCCCATTCTATTATGTACTCTCTCTTTTCTCCATAAATGATGTTCTTATATTTTGATAGGATCAGAGTGACAGTTGATGGTGAATTTCTGCACTACATTTTCCCCTTTCAATTTCTGGATTCTCCTGAGTGGGATTCACTGAGACCCACAGAAGAAGGCATTTTTCAGGTAAGGAATAACTAGACTACCCAGTTAATGCTCCCTCCTACAAACATAAACAATGTTTGCTTAAACCAGCAAACAAACAAATAGAACAGAAAATAACATGAGAAGAATTTATACTTAACTTTGGGTTGTACTTAGAAACATGCATGACTGCCAAATTCTCTTTGACTCCTGCCAATTAATGCCATGTTTTTATTTACAGTGAGGAAAACAAATATATGTGCTGTGATCAAAATACACAGTGAAAGCTTAAATTTTAAAAATCTATTACAGTAAAAGACCCATTGCCATTGATCCCCCTCAAAATACTCCACCTACTTCTGGTTCTTCCCCAAAGTTAAAATGAATGATCATGAGAGGCAACCATTCTGAATGGATTCGGGACATCAAGGAAGCCAGGACAGTGCAACTAAAGACTATAATAAATATTTTTTTTGTTGCAAAGTTTTTATTTGCAATTCAGATGAAATTGAAATTAATTTGACTAGATTTTCTCTTTCAATTTTATATGCAGAACATTGAATCTAGACCCATATCTCTCACCATGTACTAAATTAAAATTAAAATATTTTTTAAATCTAAATTTCACCATATTTTTTGATCATGCCTCTTAAATAATAAGAAAGAATCTGTGGTAAATATTCTTCAGCTCTCTTTGTGTAACTGTATGTTGGAATTAAAATATAATCACTGGGCGCTGGGGATTTAGCTCAGTGGCTCCGTGCCTGCCATGCAAGCGCAAGGTCCTGCGTTTGATCCCCGGTACAAAAAAAAAAATCTGTTATTTTCTAGCAATAGAATGCTAAGCTTATGTTACTACTGTGGTGTCATATCTAGTAGTTTTGAAAGATAATTGTTTCAGTAGGTTCTATTTAGTAGCTGTATTTTCCTGTGAATTAATACATATATATGTTTACAAATATAAATTCATATACATATGCAAAATAGGCATATAAATTCTTTTTAGTATTATGGAAACTGAATTAAAGGTCCACAGTCTCAGAATTGACTTGTATATAGTTTTCTAATGTTAACCATCATTATGTGATGTTTTAATATCAAGTACCCAAACAAACAAGTAAACTGGAAATAGGCACAACATTATGATGAAGGTCATTTTCTTTTTGGAGTGCAAATTGTTTATTGGATCCCAGGAAGCACTGGTCAGGCAGTGGGATGTGAAACAGAAGGATGCATAGTCCAATAGACTGCCTGTATAGGCAGTGGGAGGTGAGTCGCACCAGGGACCTCAACATTATGATTATTATAGATTATATATGTAGTAATAAAATTATATGTCATTTCATATGTATTATAAATTATATATGTAGTAATAAACTCATTTCTTTTTTGTTGTTTTACAATGTATTCTGGGTCGGGGATTTTTCAAGCTAAAAAAGGCACCAAATGAAACTCATTTAAACTTTGGGGCAGAAAAAATGTGATTGGATTTCTTGCCTACTAATTAATCTTTATCTGTATGTGTCTTATTTTTTTTAGGTAACCCTCACAGCAGAAACTGATTGCCGATACGTGTCTTGGAGGAGAAAGAAATTATATTTGCTTTTTGCTCAGCACCGTTACATCTCCCGCCTGTTTTCAGTTTTAATTGGCAGTGACATAGCAGATAAACTGTATGCCTTGAATGACAGGGTATACATTGGGAAAAAATACCACTACGACATTCGGTTACCCAACTATTATCATATGTCAAGTCCAGAAGTGCCCAGATCACCCCTGACAGAACCATTTCAGAATTCCAAGCGATACTGTAATAAATGATATCAAAATCTGAAGTTTTATTACTATTGTAAAAAGACTCTTAATCATTCCCCAAGAGAAATAGCAAAATACAGAAGATTGATCTCACTGATTTTTTATAAATCAAATTCAGAGGCAAGATGCCAATGCCAGATGTTTTATTCATCTCAACTTCTGCTTTGCGAATAAATTTTACAAATTTTTCTCATATTTCTTAGTGTTATAATTGGGGAAGGGGGATGAATAACTTGAGCAGTTTGCTCTTTTCTGCATGAGGACTGGGAGAATACAGTTGCACATTCTCAGATATTTGCTCACATTTTCTCAAATGTATCGTCTTGCTTGGTAGACTTAGGCATTGTTTCTCGAAAGCAGCCTGCAAGTATTCTCAGTATGACAGTGGATTGCTATGCTCTACATAAGCATTTCCAGAAATAACTTTTTTGCTACAACCTCTGAGGAAGGCAAAATGTATTACTGTGATAGGCTGCAATTATTTATTTTACATGTGAAGTTACCTGATATGACTAAAATGTGGAATAAATGCAAGAGATAATACACTAATCTTGACTATTTTCTTGGTAGTAAGTCCTAAGCTTAATTTTTATAATACCATTAAAAAGTGGCATTACATGGAAAACGAATATATAATAATGAATTTTTAAAACTGCACGTGAACAAGTAGTAAAAGTTCTGCATTTTATATCTGTTTCACAAGTGCAGTTAAAGGACAAAGGTCAGTGGTTTGACCAGACAAGGAAGGGGTCATGATGAATACTTGGCCCACCATGCACCTACACACCTACGCTGCCTTCAAGCATTCCTACAGTCTTGTGAAACAGCTGAAGAAAGAGACATCCTTAGTTGTAAATATGACCCCTGTCTTTGGAAAACTGGTTTTCTGAAGACCGTGGATAGGCTGTGCTCCTAATAGATATATTATACATTTAGCAAATGGTTCTCAAGCTCCCTCTGTGGCTCTAGGTGTTGACCTGAGAACTGAAGGTACATCAAGTAACAAGGGATTCCATCCCTCTTGGAGCGTACATTCTGGAAGTGAGGGAAATGGGTGGAAAATTTTTTTTTAAATTATGGTTAAAAAACGAGTGCCACGGAGAAAGAAAATTGAAAGAAGATGGATAGGAAAGGGCGTTGTGAGAGAGGCCTCAGCAAGAAAGTGATATTTGAACAGAAACACGAAGAGGCAAACATTCTGTGCAGATAGCTGGGGGAAGAGCCATCTGGGCAGAGGGCACAGTACCTGAGGTGGGGAAAGTCAGCAAGGGAGAGGAGAAGGAATAGCATGAGGTAGGAAGAACATCAGGACAGCATGAAGTCCCACACAAAGAGAGTATTTCAAGAAGGGAGTGATGAACTGTCTCAAATGTGGCAAGAGGTCAGACAATAGAAAGTCTGGGATAAACCACTGGGTTGAACAATATGAAAGTCACTGGTGAACTTAACAGAAGCAGCTTTGGTGGAGTGACTTGGCATGAAAACTTGATGATAGCAGGTTAATGATGAATGGGAGAAAAGATGTTGAAACAGCAAGGATAAGTTTTTTCAAGTGGTTTTGATGGGAAGGGAAATAGAAATGGACAGTATTGCAAATGAAATGTGGGGTCCAGAGAGGCGGTGGTTACCATTTTTTAAGGCAAGAGAAGTAACAGTAAATTTGCATGTAGATGAGAGTCTTCCCAAAGTGAGGAGTGAATCCTTGGAGTAAAGACCTGAGCAGATGAGTGATGATGGGATTCGGTGGCCTTAAACTGGACAATTCATTGTAAGGAAAGGAGGCAGAAGACTCTGTGGGAGTGCAGTTGCTGGCAAGAGGGAGATGTACAAGCTTGTGAAAGTTTGCTTGGGATTACTTCTGTTTTCTATGACCTAGGAAGCAAAGTCAGCAAGAGGGATGAAGGAAGAATAGTGGGTGATGTAAAGTATGTTACATTTTCTGTATGTTAGCATTGCACTGAGCGGAACAGCATGACAAGATCTGAATAGTCATGTGGATGAGCTACTGACCTAGTCAAGTTGAGCATGGATGAAGGAAACAGCTGGATGTTTTCTTCTGTCTTTGGCCACACGTGGCCTCACCACAGCTCTCAGATTCAGAGCTAGATGCTGGTACAGTTAAAGGTCTTCAGGAAGCACCCACTGGCTTGTCAGTGGGCTTTGTGATAGGCCCAGGGGAAATTTAGATTTAGAAATCTTTGTGTCTTTAAGACTTAGCAGCTGGCAGTGGTAGTGTGTGCCTGTAATCCCATAACTCCGGAGGCTGAGGCAGAAGGATCACAGTGAGTTTGAGACCAGCCTGAAATACATAGTGAGACCCCCAAAAAAGACTTTGTGGTATTAAATACTAAAATAACGGGCATCCCACCTTAAGGCAATAATTTAATAAGTTAGTACCACATAATAATTAGCAGGATTAATGATCAGCTTGCTAACCATGAAAGTCAACAAAGCACGAAATGGGATCTAGATTTTTGGCTCAAATCACATGGCAGAGGAAGAAGAAGATTTTATATTCAAGTTTTCCATGAATCTATTTTTGGTATGGGGAAGAAGAGGTACAAATATAGTAAGATAAGAGGATGATGAAAGGGAGGAGAGGAATGCTTCAAAATCCTCAAAATCTTCAGGGGCCAGGGATTTAGCTCAGTGGTTCCACTCTCTGCCTCGAAAGTGCAAAGTCCTGAGTTCCATCCCCAATACCAAAAAACAAAAAAAAAACCCTCAAAACCTCAAAATCTTCACCTCATGTTGGCTGGCACTATTCCTTCATACTAACAGATAGGCTATGATTCAACACCTTGATCTGCTCCCAAGTTTTCTCATTTAAAAAAATAAAAATAAAAATAACCTACAGTGACTTCCTTGGAGCTACATGGTATGTCTGGTTTGAAAGGTCTAGAAAACCGCATTTATCTCAAAATACTCTAACCCACATGGAAAGCAGAAATGACAAATATTCTAGAACAGTCCCCCTGAATTATAATGCTACAGTGTATTTACATTTTAATTGCTGTTGAAAATTAGTCTCATTTTAGCTTCAGCGTAATAATTTCCATCCCTAAATTTCTTTGGTGCTGTTATCATCGGTAAGAGTGCAATAAGAATGAAAAATGGGGTTGTGTTCTTGTGTTAAAAATGTTTCATGGGGTTGTATACAAGATCTTCAAATTAATAAATATATGGAGCTCCTGTTCAGAAAGTACTGTTTTAAGAATTAAACGATGGAGAGGGTGGAGCATTACACCAAGTCCAGGGCTTCTCCACATCTGAGGCCCTTTGTGATGGTCCAGGAAGCTTGCCTTGGCCAAGAGTTGTCCCTATGATTTTAAATAACTGGGGTGATTGCCTTGTGATTTTCTGTTCTCAATTTCATGGTTAGGAGAGATTCTTGAGAAGCAGTAAGGGGTAAAAGAAGTGATTTTGACACAAAATTAGACAGTAAACACTGGAACCCCAGCCATCAAAGCAGGTTCCCTGAGGCTGCAGATCTCTTTTGAAGGCTTTTATTTCACCTGAGTATCAGGAGATTTCCCCTTTGGGCGATTTTCTTGAAGCTGACTTGACCCCTGTGCAAACATGAGAAAGGACCAGTATGATTTGCCCTAGACTCACATTCCTAGGAGCTTGTGGCCCTAAGATTAATCTACTCTAAAGAATATTATGACACTCTCTGAGCACTTATGAAGAATTTTTCTCTCCTCTTCAACAGAGAAGCAAAAGTAATTTGTTCTCTACTTAATCTGGATAAGCTCTAGATGTCACATTATTACATCCCCACAGACCCAGAAGGATAGAATTGATTTGCCAGAGCATTTACAAAGTGAAATCTCCTGACAAAAGCTGACAAAAGTCATAAGAAAAACAAACTAGGCAGACAGTACATATTACTGTTAAGCAATACATTATACAATATGATGTATATAAGGTGCCTGATTTGGCCAAAAGCTTAAATCTATATGTGGCCCTGAATGGTTCTTTGGGTTCATGTTTCCCCATATTATACATTGAGAAATTAACCTTCAGAAATGATGTCCCAAGTTACTATTCTTATGAAAGTTTTTATACACAAAACCATCAGTGGGCCAAATGAATTCCATTATTTTGTCATTTAACTAAATTTAATTCATATATATACAAATATAATGAATATTATCATATGGACTTTTAATAAAATGTTTAATTTGACCAAAAGTCATACAGTAATGAAAAAAAGTAGCAAGATTAAAATAGTTGCTTTAGTTCTTAGTAATCTCATGAGTATTACCATCATTTTAATGATGAATTGTGCATTTGCATATAATATCAGCATGGCTGAACACAATTTAAAGTTTTATTATCAAGCTAAGTTTGAGTGGTTTTAAAACCAGCTAGCTATTGAAGATTGACAGGGAACTTTAAAACATTTTTTTCTCCTTAAAAACTGATTTGTGCCTTGAACTATAATTTCCTCTTTACTTTTTATTTCACTTAAAACTTTGGTGATCTTCATAAGTATACTTTTATTTATAGGATTCCAAAATACTTGTTTTGTCATAATTTTATAGTAGGCTTTTAGCTCCAACAGATATAACACCACATACTTTGGGTCATCAAAATTGATATTAGTATTCATTAAATGTAAAATTATCTCCTATTAATTTGTTTTATAATTACAAAACAATGCTTTACATCTGTTCAGTACTTTGTAGTGAGAGGAGACCACTCCTCCATATGGAATTGGGAAACTATAAGTTTACTGTGTTATTAGGTGCCTATGGGTTAACTAGGTAAATATGCTCTTTGTGGACTGTACCTGAGTAACCATGACAACATCTGTAATCTGTCACCAAAGGAGCATAACAGACTCAAAGTCTTCCCAGAACTCTTTGCTCTCATCTCCGCTGCTCTACTTGGTGTAAATCCTGCTTGCTATGTTCCTAGGCAAACTCCAGTGGAATTAAGCTTCATAGATCTGAAAAACAGGTATATAAAGAAGCACAAACTTCTATTCAAGGCTCTTGAGACTGACAAGAGTCACTCGCTGAGCTGCTAGCATTTAAAGCTGCTTTTTGCTCCTATCTTCATGTTAAGAGTGGTCTGTCCAGGGTTCTCACAGTTTCCTGCTACAGTAGTTTTAAGAAGGACATGTCTACATGTGCTTTCATTTGCTTGTTTCTTTATCACCCTCATTTTATGGATCAGTTTGTAAATGATGACACTCAACTTGAGCTTAGTTCTTCCAAATCAGTATTCCTGCATTTTTTCATATTACACTGTTTTCCTGATTATATTCCTGGCTTGGAGAGTATGAAAATGCCCCCAATCTGAATTGAAGGGAAATGCAATGCCAAAATGCTAATTACATATATTCTGAATTTGTTAGTGATAGCATGAGGAACCTCAGCCAAACACAAACCTTTCTTCTTCTGAATCATCAGCAGCTAGCTTGAGTCCAAATGGGGTCTAAAATTAAAATGTATAATTACATGTAATGGTACTAAAATGGCTGTAAGTTTGTATGATGAATGAACTTGGCCAAGTTTCTTTGATGCATTTTAAGTAAGTTCTTTAAATTCAGGGTCTGTTCACAAGTCATGTGAGATCTCTCTAGATGTTTCACTGGGAAGTTTTCTTCATCTCAGACCATCAAGCTTTATGTACTACTCATTCCCCTTTTTATGTAGTACAAAAATTAACTCACTCCCCACTGTGGTACTATAGTTTCGTCTCTCAGGTAGAATAAAACTTCATGTCCAATGAAATTTTGTAAACTGAAGCTTTTTCAAATAGTAGCAAATAAAAGCTCTAAGATATGAAAAATATTTTTTGTGTGATATAAGTGGTTTCTAATGGACAGGATATTACTGTGGGATGCAAATTGGTTTGAGAAAAAATGTTTATCCAGTGCAAAAGCACAATATCTATTTTTCTGAGAAAAGAAATTCTTTTAATCTCTCCTACTAGTCTATATCTGGTAACAGTTTCTTGCACATGATAACAACTTTGTAAATATTTGTTGTATAGAAGGAAAATAACTGAACCTGTTTTGAATCTGTATCTGAATTTTAACACTGAATCATTGACGTAGTTTTATATCAATTATGGAGTGCCACTAGCAGTTTCATCATGAAATAATAAGTAATATTGGTAAGAATGCCATTTTTTTCTTGCTTGTGCCTTTGAATTTTGATCACCTTTTAGACTGCATAATTACTAGTTTTTAGGTAGATCGCTCTTTAGGTTGAAAATGTTGCAAATTGATTTTACCTAGAGACTCTTTATGTTGAACATGTTAAAAGATAAACTTAGGCAGGTTAAAAATTAGAAGAGTTGATTTGAGTATGCATTGGGCAGCACCAGACCACAGAGAGTTCAGTACTTCCTGGGTATAAGGATAAGAGAGAACTTTATCATGTGTTTGGGAAAGCAAGAAAAACAAAATATATTAAATTGATTAAAGTAGAAAGTCCCAAGTTAGAAGTTAGTGGTTTCTGATTGGTAAAGTCTTAATTAGAGGTTATTTGGTAGCCTGTAGTTAGAGGCTGGTAGTTTTTGATTGGTTAAGTTTCTAGTTGGTTATGTTTCTGATTGGCTAAGCTTAAATATTTACTGAGTGTGGTGGGCTTTGTTTTGCCTACTTAACTCAAGGTACCAATCCTCTCAGCCTTCCAATTAATTTTTTTTAATCAGGAGGAGGTAATGGATTATTATATATTCTGTAATTAATTTCACTTTAAATGACAAATTAAATAATGTGACAATTTTTATATTTCAACTCTCTAAAAAAAGAATAGCTTGGGAGATCCTCTGACTTCACATAAAGACAGTCTCTGGTACTTCTATTATACTTACATTTTTCTGTGAAAAGTTATCCCTGATCTAGTGTCTGGCATATAGCAAGTACCCATTAAACTCCTTTTGAAAAAAGTGAACACAACATACAGCAAGTATAGATTGAGAAGACCCTGATTCAGAATGTATAATCATACCTGTCTTTTAAGTTGTCACTGATCTCACCATGCACTCACAACCCCTTCTCAGAAATGGCAGGAAACTCTTGATCCTGCCATTTAAAAGAAATTTCTTTCCATTTTAAAGTTATTTTATTTTATTTATTTTTTGGTACCAGGGGTTGAACTTAGGACCTTGTGTTTTCAAGGCAAGTGGCAGAACCACTGAGCTAAATCCTAGGCCCTTTAAAGCTTTTTTAAACAAGTTCATTTTTCTTTGTTTCTCTTCTTGGTCCTGGGAATCCAGGGTAAGTTTCAGTGGCCCCATGTCATAGAAGGAGGAGTGGTGCTTTGGCCTTATTGTGTCCTCTAAGTCCTACTTGGATCAGTTGCATTGCTGTTTGGCTACTTGGTTTCTGGGCATCTGGGCTGCTGGCCCCTAGAATGTGGTTGGCTCTGCATTTTTCCCTGGCTGCTGCAGGCTGACCCCAGGAATTTCCCATGCAACAGACCACTCAGTGTTTCTGAGTGAGTGAATGAATGAATGAATAAATGAATTCTAAAGGAATCTCAGGGTTAAACCTCTCATCACTCCATCATTTCTTGCTACTCCTTGCAAACATTTCTTTTTCATCTTGTTACTATTCCATCTCTCTCAGCTAGATGGGATGGGGAAGCGAGGAAGGTAGCAGTGGGGAATGTGAAGGTGAGCAGAGGAATAGGATGTCACTATCACAGAGGGAAGGGCACCATAATTACAGCAAAATGACCTAACCTGGCAGAATATTAAATGCCAGTTTGTTATTTATTCCTTCCATTAGAAAAGTAATAGACCATATTATGAACAAGCTGAAATAGAAAAAAGAATTTCTACTATCCTAACTCAATTTCTACTGACATGTTAGTATATTATTTCTTTTGTTATTTTTCTCATTCATAATAATTTAAGATGTAAAGCACAATTTTAAAAATGTGCTATGGCAAAGTATGATATCTACATAAAACCAATATAGTACACTATCCAAACCGGCAGAATTAACAGGTACTTTGGAAGTTTGACTCATGGGCTGTCAAGATATCCTAGAGAATGTGCCTGAATGGTCAAAGGCAGCATCAGTTGCACTACCTGGATGGAGTCCAACTGAAACTAGATCATCTTTCACGAGCAGAACAAGTAAAAGTAAAAGTGGAAGTAGTCGAAATCTTCTAAACACCAATGACTTGTCTAATGATGTCTGTGCTGTTTTGAAGTTAGATAATACTGTGGTTGGTCAAACTAGCTGGAAACCTATTTCCAATCAGTCATGGGACCAGAAGTTTACACCGGAACTAGACAGGTCACATGAACTGGAAATTTCAGTTTATTGGCATGATTGGCAATCTCTGTGTGCTGTAAAATTTCTGAGGTTAGAAGACTTTTTAGACAACCAATGGCATGACATGTGTTTCTATCTGGAACCACAGGGTACTTTATTTGCAGAGGTTACCTTTTTTAATCTAGTTATTGAAAGAAGACCAAAACTCCAAAGACCAAAGAAAATTTTTCCAAACAGCAAGGCAAAATATTTCTGAGCTCCTCAAATGAATATTAATATTGCCACTTGGGGAAGACTGGTGAGAAGAGCTATTCCGACAGTAAATCATTCTGGGACTTTCAGCCCTCAAGTTCCTGTGCCTACCACAGTGCCAGTGGTTGATGTTCGAATCCCTGAGCTTGAGCCGTCAGCTAGTGATTCTATAGTAACCAAATTGGACTTTGATCTTGAGCCCGAATCTCCTCTGGCTCCACCATGTGCTTCTTCCCTTGGAGACATAGATTAATCTTCTGAATTAAGAGTTTTGAGAATGACAGAAATGCTATACTTCCAAAATCACAATCTGAATATGGAGCTGATATTCCTGATTCAGGGTTGGGATATAGTGGTGTTTGAGAACTTGAGGATGGAAGATCTCAGCAGAGATCTCAGTTCAATCCACAAGACTTCAGATGTGCTGTCATGTGTAGAGGACATTTTGGAAAGGTGCTTTTGGCTGAATATAAACACACAAATGAAATGTTTGCTATAAAAGCTTTAAAGAAATGAGACATTGTGGCTCAAGATGAAGTAGACAGCCTGATGTGTGAAAAAAGAATTTTTGAAACTGTGAATAGTGTAAGGCATCCCTTTATGGTGAACCTTTTTGCATGTTTCCAAACCAAAGAGCATGTTTGCTTTGTCATTGAATATGCTGCCGGTGGGGAGCTAATGATGCACATTCATACTGATGTCTTTTCTGAACCAAGAGTTGTATTTTATGCTGCATGTGTAGTTCTTGGTTTGCAATATTTACATGAACACAAAACTGTTTATAGAGATTTGAAATTGGATAACTTATTACTAGACACTGAAGGCTTTGTGAAAATTGCTGATTTTGGTCTTTGCAAAGAAGGAATGTGATATGGACATGGAACAAGCACCTTTTGTGGCACTCCTGAATGTCTTGCCCCAGAAGCATTAACAGAAACATCCTATACAAGGGCTGTAGAATGATGGGGCCTTGGAGTACCTATATATGAAATGCTCATTGGTGAGTCTCCCTTTCCTGGTGATGATGAAGAGGAGGTTTTTCATTTTGTTTTGTATTGTTTGGTACTGGGGATCAAACTTGGGACCTTATGCTTTCGAAGCAGGCGGCGGAACCACTGAGCTAAATCCCTGGCCCAAGAGGAGGTTTTGACAGTATTGTAAATGATGAAGTAAGGTACCCAAGGTTCTTATTGACAGAGGCCATTTCCATAATGAGAAGGCTGTTAAGAAGAAATCCTGGGTGGCATCTTGGAGCTGGTGAGAAAGACACAGAGGACATAAAGAAGCATCCATTTAGGGCTGGGGATTTAGCTCAGTGGTTCCACTGCCTGCCTTGAAAGCGCAAGGTCCCGAGTTTGATCTCCAGTAACAAAAAAGAAAAAACATGCATTTTTCTGGCTAATTGATTGGAGTGCTTTGATGGACAAAAAAGTAAAGCTGCTATTTGTCCCTACCATTAGAGGATGGGAGGATGTTAGTAATTTTGATGATGAATTTGCCTCAGAAGCACCTATTCTGACTCCACCTCGAGAATCAAGGGTACTTTCTGAAGAGGAGCAAGAAATGTTCAGAGACTTTGACTACATCACTGATTGGTGCTAATGTACTAGATACTGTGAAACCAAGCAGACCGACTCACAAGAAGACCTCTCAAAAATAGCACTTCTTCATTTGCTCTCTGTGCCACCAGTAGCTTCTGAGTTAAAAACAAAACAAAACAACAACACATGAAGATTTCTTTAAAAGTATTTTTTTTTTTTGGTACCTGGGCTCGAACTCAGGACCTTGCACTTGCCAGGCAGGCACAGTGCCACTGAGCTAAATCCCTGGCAAAAATACTCTATTTTAATGCCTTCTTGAAAAGCGGCCTCTCAACGTTTTTTTGAACATAAATTTGAGCACTGGAAACAGTTTCATGGAGTTTAGGCTAAATGAACATTGACCATGAAAACCCATCACAAAGGAATACTTTTGGATCAATAGTCTTTAAAAAAAACCAAAAAACAAGAAAAAGAACTACTCTTTTATAGTCCCTATCTTTGTCATAATGGCTGCCTTAAATGGAAGGAAAATTAATCACTTAACTATGTTTTACAAAAGCAGAAAATTAGAGCTTGGAATGCTATTATTATTCACATAAACTATGATTCTGTTTGACTAAGGCAACTGCTCTTATTTTTTAAAGAAATATCAAAAACTGTAGTGGCATTTTATACAACTTTGGTGGCTTGACTTTTTAAAAAATACAACGAATTGATGTCTTCTTTTATAAATTTTCTGTATTTATCTGGAGAAAACTTTATTGCCTTATCTTTACCAACCATGTGCCAAACAATTTATTAATGCTGAAAGAGGAACATCAGCATTTACTTCAAATGTTAAGCCTGAGGACTTCTAATCAGCCTGAACCAAGATACTATGTTACCCATATGCATTCCCGAAGTCTAGACACCCAGCATGTTCAGTCCTATCTTCCAGAATCAGTGAGCTGATCTTTCCTTTTTTGATATGTATTCTACATTTGTCAACCTAGTTCATTTGTTTTTGTGTCTGTTGTAGAAGTGAACTGTTAAATCATAGGGATTATCATTGTATACATTGCTGTGAACATGTATATGTGAAAGGTGTAATGTATTCTGTAATGTAGGCTTTGTATTGAATTTCACCACTTCATCACTTTTATACAGTGGCCAAGCAGATACTTCAAGCTCCAGCATTTATATTAAGTGCATTTGTATATTTTAGGCCACTGGATCCAGATTTTATATTGGCAGTTACTGAGGGCAAAAGCAATATATTATAACAGAATGTATAAATATTTTTGATAAAACAGTATATTTTATTAAAAAATTATAACACTAAGGCTGTACCTCCAAAGTCTGAAAAATAATTTGATCAAATACTTTTTACAATTCTTCAAGAGGATCTGTTGTGGCTTTTTGTACTCTTACAGTATATGTTTTGCAAATCATGACTTTCCATTTGCTTGAAGTTTTTGTTTTACTTTGTTTTTACATTTTCCCCCTCCTGGTCCATGAGTTGTTTTCTCTTAAGTAACATCTTTGATCCTGTGCTTAACATGTTGGGGTCATTATACCTCAGGAATAACAAGTTGTTAACTAACCATGCTGAATTAACCATTTAATCACAGTGAGCTCATCTCTTAAAACTTATTCAAATTTAAATCTTATAAAAATAGAGTAGTTTGTGGAGTTCAGCTAAAGCATTTATAAATATTTCAGCCTTGTGAAGACTGTATTAACATCTTTTTATTGTACTCTGAAAACAATTAAAACTATCCAGAAATAATTCATATTACCTTTTAAATTATTAGCCAAGATCCTTTGGAAGAAAATCTTGTAAAAAGAAGAACAATGTGTTATTTAAATTTATTTTTAAATGCCAGTTAAACTTCCTTAGGAAAAGACAGTAGGAGACCTAAGCATAATTTTCTAGTTTTAATTTAAACATCGTTAACAGCATTAAAATAAAACACTAAATACTTTTGAGGTACAATCTGCTCACCTAACTGGTTCTCAAATTTGCCTAGAAAGCAATGTCTAAAATGGGCTTTTAGCATTTTAAAAACTGATGTAGCATTTTATAACTACATGGTGTACAGAAATTTTTTAATTGAAGTCAGTCACTAAAAAAATTAGAGGGCAGGGTATGTATATTCATACAAGCTGAAGAAAGCACTATTTTTTTCCTGTAGTTTAAAGTATATGTATAAGTATCTTAGATTAAAAATTTTAAGAGTGTAAATATATTTTGCTATTACTGTATGTATATGTGACTGCTCAAGCACTTTGTAAGGAAATTAGGATATATTAGAATGGTATACTATGCATTCAAATGAAATGTGCCTATTTGTCATTCTAAGAAGTGTTTTTTGCGGTCATAAATTACCACAAATGCACAAATTAACGTTTAAACAG
This sequence comes from Heterocephalus glaber, assembly GCF_053883595.1. Taxonomy (NCBI): domain Eukaryota; kingdom Metazoa; phylum Chordata; class Mammalia; order Rodentia; family Bathyergidae; genus Heterocephalus; species Heterocephalus glaber. Next base: position 2,196,951 of record NW_028258327.1, read on the forward strand.
ACTGAAAAAAAATATATGCTATATTTTACTGGAAAATGTTGACTATTTCTTCTATGGCAAATTCTCTCAATTATTCAATCAAATAAAATTTACCAAGTATCACATTTGAATCATGTGCAAGGCACCTGGGAGATATGAAAGATGAGTCAGACATACTTCCTACCCTCCAGAAACTTACAACCTAGGATAAATAGCCCTTTTACTAAATACATAAAAGGTAGAAAGTGATCAAGGCTACAACAGAGGTAGAGACAAACTATGTCTGGGGAATACACAACTATAGTATCACTTTAAAACAAGTGGGAAACACATGCCAACATGTTAAGTCCTTATATGTCAAGTGATTAACAATATTTTCTTCTAGGCTTTTTTTTCTATTCATCATCAATTTTCTACATGTTAGAAGCTTTATTTATTCACTAAACCAACTCATATGAAACCTTCAAAACATGTGCAAGATTTTCCAATTCATATTGTAATGTACTATTACTTTTTTCTTTTTTCTTTTTTTTTTTTTTTTGGTACTGGGGATCGAACTCAGGTCCTTGTGCTTGCGGTGCAGGCGGCGGAACTACTGAGCTAAATCCCTGGCCCCTCTTTTTAAATTTTTTTATTTATTTATTTTTTTGCACCATTTCTTTTAGGTGCCATTTTCTGAGTTTATAGTAAATTCATATATTGTTCATCAGATAAAGTGATGTAGTTTATGTAAAAATAGTAAGAAATACCTATGTTGTGGTATACATTAAAGCTACATGAGTAGTTTCATATATGACATACAAACTAAAATTATTTTCTGTCAGAAACTTTTACCCAAAGTGTTTCTATTATTTTCATACATTAAAGAGGAAGACTGAAATTCTATCTTTTCAAAGTATGTTTTTTTCTTTCTTTTATGAAGAGAGTTCCTGTAGTTTTCAAGCCAAATATCATCATATTAACTTTGTGTAGCTCTAAATTGTGATGAATATGTTTGATCTTGTGTTAAAGAAATATTTTATCATGTTTACCATTTCTATGCAAAATGGCAAAACTGCTGGGCCAGGGATTTAGCTCAGTGGTTCTGCCACCTGTCTGGCAGGTGCAAAAACCCAAGTTCGATCCCTGGTACCAAAAAAACAAAAAAACGAAAAAAATGATAACACTGCTGATATGTGGCTCATAAATATTTTATTAGGTTTTATGTATCATTATGCTAGAGAGGTGTCTTATTTTCATAAATTTATTACCACAATTTAAGTAGTAGTAACAATGAAAATTTACATTTAAATAATCCTTTTCTTCGGGAAAGTTGAGTACTTCTGCACATCAATGCTGGACAGTAGTATCATCATTCCCAACTTTATTTTATTATTCCATCCTTTTAATGTGTTGTTTTGGGTTAATGTTTCTTGCTCAATTTTAATTACTTGGCTAGTTATTATCAGACCTCCCATTTGCCTCCAAAACCATCCTTTTTGGAGGATTAATCTGTAAAACAAAACAAAAAAAATACTACACAATAGACATGCTAAGATTGAAAGTTCTGGGCCGGGGATTTAGCTCAGTGGTTCCGCTGCCTGCCCTGCAAGCGCAAGGACCCGAGTTTGATCCCTGGTACCAAAAAAAAAAAAAAAGAAAAGTTCTACTTTTACCAGGTTCAGTGAATTCCATCGTTTCATTTTCAGTCAAAACTGTATTAATACCATCAAACTAAGCATCATTATTAAGAATTGCTAAAAAATGTTATACCATTAACAACTTTTCTAACCACTAAATACCTCACAAAAACAAGTTGCTTCCATGCCTAAAAAAACAATACTACCTTTAAGTGTCATTCTCGTGACTAAATGGTCATGAACATTTCTCTCCTCTGAGAGTAGAGGAGCTTAACTTCAGATTCAGAGTAGGCTTCAAGGTCTATGAATTCCTAGAAATTCCCAAAAGGGAAAAAACAAAAGACCCATACTTTTTAGGATATCTGCCTGGGTCTGGATCCAGTTTTATTTTGAAGATCCCATTGCCCATACCCTTTTCCTACCCCATCCCAGCTTTAAGGCTTTTTGGGGAATTGAGTAGAATTCAGAGCCACTTTTTTCATTCTTTTCAAACTTAACCTTAAAAAAAAAAAAAGATTGTTATCCTTGGTTACTTAAAATAAATTCCTTCTTTTGAAATAATTTCTAAAGGATTAGGAAATTCTATTAAATGCTTCATTGATGGTCTTTGTTATTATCAATATTTAAAACAAATAAGTCACAAATTTAATGCTTTTGTTTCAGAAGGAAAGATATTGTGAGAAAGACTAGAGGGAATATCAGCCTTCTAATTTTATTTAATTTTTCCAGTACCGGAGATTGAACTCAGGACCTTATGCTTGCCAGGCAGGCACAGTGCCACCGAGCTAAATCCCCAGCATCAAGCCTTCTAATTTTTCACATTATAATCAAGTTTTTGCCAAGCCCAAATGGTGAATTACTGTAACTTAGCTCTGTCAACTGCCTAGTTTCTAGAATCTATATTGTTGTATATTTCATGAATTTGCCTCTGAAGCCAACATCTCATTTCTAGCTACTCCAGGAAAATCCCAAACCAATGGAAATTTTAGCATACACTAAAGTCTTACAATTTATAAGGACAGTTTGTTTGGAGTATCTTGTGTATGTTAGGCATTTAAAAAATATAGCCTCTAATGGTCAAAATAACCCTGTTACTAGTCTTACAGACTAGTAGGCTGAGGCTCAGAAAATTTAAATAAATTATATTGAATTTATTCGATTTTGGGGGGAGGGGGGTTTGAGAATACAGTTCAGGCTGGCCTCGAACTCACTATGTATTCCAGGCTGGCCTCAAACTCACAGCGATCCTCCTGCCTCAGCTTCCCAAGTGCTGGGATTACAGGTGTGTACCACCACACCCAGCAGTGAATAAATATTCAATTTAAAACCAGCTTCTAATTCCAAAGCCCCTACTCTTTATTACTTTCATAATTCACTGTCCTCTTAAGAGTCTTGGTTACTTTTTTAGTTGTGTGTTATTTCTCCTAAGAAGTTAAGTCCTTTAGCAAAAGTGTATTTTGCCAAAAATACAGTAAGTCAATTGTAATTCAACTTTTTTTAAAAGTGCTCTTTGCCCCGACTTTAATATTAGAACTACTTGGATATTGATTTAATGATTTTTTTAGGTTCTGAGGCTTAGAACACAATGATATGAAAACTCACACCCTTTTGCTTTGAGATGTTATTTTCTCTTTTTAAAATTTTAAAAAATTTTTCTGTTTCCTATCTAACCAAAATACAGAACACTGGTTCAGTGCATATGTTGTCTGGTTACTTTGCAAAAGTAACTGAGCCATCTAAAGAGTAGAGGACACACTGATTAGAATGGCTTAAGTCCAAAAAGCTGAAAATATTAAATGCTATCAAGAAAGTGGAGCCACAAGAACTCTTGTTTATTGGTAGTAGGATTGCAAAAACGGTACCGACACTTTGAAAATTATCAGTTTCTTACAAAGTCAAACACAGCCTTACATAAGATTCAAGGTACTCATCAAATGAATTGAAAATATGTTCACACAAAAGCCCATACATAAATGTTTATCTATCCTTAACTTGCAAAAATTGGAAGAAATGAGCCGGGGATTTAGCTAAGTGGTTCTGCTGCCTATCTCTCAAACACAAGGTCCTGAGTTCAATCCCCAGTACCAAAAAAAAAAAAAAAATTGGAAAAAATGAAGATGCTCTCTTAAAATGGTGACTGGATAAATTGTGGATTCCATATTGAATACATAACATTTCACTCTCATGTTCATTGCAGCAGTATTTCCGGTACAGTACTTCTTTCAGACATGAAAACAGCCTAAGTGTCTGTCAGTGAATGAAAGGAGAAGGAAAATGTGGTGTATATACACCACATTACATATGTCAAATGTATATGAACTATTTCATATATAATATATATCCCGTATATAACATATAATACGGAATATATATATAATTACCCATGTGAATATCTATGTGAATGGATAAATATCCCCTGCAATGAAATATTATTCTGTGATAAAAGAAAAGAGGCTATCAAGACACAAAAAGGCATGATGTTTACAAATGTTATCACAGAAATACCAAGGATCATAAAACACTATGAAAATTACACACAACAAACTTGACCACCTAGAAAAATAAATCAGTTCCTAGAAATATACAGCTTAACGACTGAATCATGAAGAGATAGAAGAGTCTAAATATAACAAATATGAGTAAAGAGATTGAACCAATAACCAAAAATCTCCCAACAAAAATCCCAGAAGCAGATGGCTTCACTGGTGATTTTACCAAACATTTGAATAACTAGTACTAGTCATTCTTAAATTCTTCCCAAAATTGAAGAGGGAACACTTCTGTCACCAATTAGCTAGTTGGGGGGTGGGGGTGGGGGTGGGGGTGGGGGGGGGTGGGGGGGTGTCCTTTTGCTCAGTTCAGACAGAAATCATAAGTTGGCAAAGTGCAGTTCCACTGATGATAGCAGCTCAGAGCTTTGAGGGCCAGTGGCTTTCAGCCCTCAGTGTTATAGTTCCCGGTGTTATAGCTCCTGTTGTTATAGCTCTTAGTGTTACAGCCCTTGGTGGCCTCTAGCCTTTCTATCAGCTCCCCTAAGCCAAGTCCTGTAGCCCTCTTGGCAGCTTTCCAGAACTCTGCAGGCACCTCTGCTGCCTCTGTGGGGCTCTCCTCAGGTCACTGAATGTCTCTGTTGGTTGCTGAAGGGCTTAGTCAGTCACTGCTGGTTTCCGCCAGTCTCTGAGAAGAGTCATGGATCACAGTATGGAAATTCCTCAAATAATTAAAATATAATATCCTATTTTTATATTTATTTTATATTAGGGTATATTTAGGATACTATCATACCCTATATATCTGGGTATATATCTGAAGGAAAAAAATCTATCTTGAAGTGACATTTTCACTCCCATGTTCACTGCAGCAGTATTCCCAATAGTTAAGATATGGAAACAACATAAGTGTCTGTCGGTGGATGAATGGAGAAGAAAAATGTGAAATATATATGTATATATACATGGAATATTGTACATATTAAATATATTTGCAACATTCCATATTATATATGAAATATATATGTGATATGGGATATATAGGTAATGTTTCACATACATTCCATATATAATATATAACATTCCATATATAATATGTAACATTCCATATACACATACACAATGGAATACTATTCAGCCATAAAAAGAAGCAAATTGTGCTATGTGTTACAATGAGGATGAACCTGAGGTTTATGCTAAGTGAAATAAGACAGAGAAAAACAAATACTGTATGATCACACCTATATATGGAATCCAAAAAGTCAAACTCATAGAAAGTAGTAGAATGATGGTTTCCCAGGGGCTGAGGGGTGGGAGAAATGGGAAGCAATTGGTCAAACTCTATAAACTTTAAGTTATAAGATACATAAGTTCTTGAGATCTAATGTACATGGTGATTTTCATTAACAACACTGTACTGTGTACTTCAAATCAGATTTTAAAAGAGATCTTAAATGTACTCATTCCAACACACACTCACACAAACACACAAAGGTAAATATGTAAGGTGATGGATGTGTTAACTAATTTGAATTTGGTAATCCTTTTACAACACATACATATATTGAATTAAAAATAGAAAAGAAAAGGCACGGAGGAAGCTTTAAAACATACTGCTTAGTGAAAGAAGCCGGTCCAAAAGGAAACATCATGCCAACTATATGATCTTTTGGAAAAGGCAAAACTACTGAAACACGATGTAAAAATCAGTGGTTGCCAGAGACTATGTCAATAACAGGGATAATTGTGATCAGGAATAGAGGGAGTATGGGAACTTCCTCTACTACCTTCTCCATAAAATTAGGAGTGACAGTTGAAATAAGACCTAGACTGTTGTAATTTATGGACATCTAATAGATAAAGAATATAATGCTATTTAACATTACACATGTACCATTAAAACCAGTGATTCCCTCAGATCATATTTTATTTTCACAAAATTTATTCGATTTGAATTTGAAGTCTCATCAGGGTTTTGTTCGAGTGATGAAGGCAGAGTAGGATGGCCATAGGAAAACAAAGGTAGAAATAATTGTTAATGCCAATCAAAGCTGTACCAAGCTGAGTTTTTAACCAAAGAGACAGGCTACTATATTTTTTGTTACATATGTCTCTCACCTTTTTCATTCTCCACATCTCTGTGAAACACCTCTTTGCTTCATGTTAATTCTCACATAGTACTTGGAATCTTTCAACTTAACCTGGGCATAAGCAGCTGGAAGAGCCCAAGGAGCCAAAGACATTCCCAAACCCAGGAATAAAAAATCATGTCAATAATTTTTATTTTGAATTTTATAAGGCTGGCATTCATGCACCTGTGATAAGAAATTAAAATACAGTAAAAAGTTCTTTGTAAATTATGGTTTTCATCCTAAAATGGTGTGCTAGTTAGCTCTGTTACTTTAACTGTGGGAGATAAATCAATAAAAGAAAAGGTTGGTTTTGGTTCATAGGTTAGAAGTTTCAGTCCATAGTTGGTTGGTCCAGTAGGTTTGGGGTCTACGGTGAGTCAGCACATCATGGCAGGAACTTGAGGTTAAAAAAAAGAACCTGCTCACCATATAGGTGGCTGGGAAAGGAGAGAGGAAAGAGCCAGGGTCCCAGGGTCCCTTTTACAGGTACACACCCAGTGATCTAAATTCCTCCAACTGGGCTCCACCTTTTGAAGGCTCCACCACCTCCCAGTAGCACCAGGAGCTGAGGATCAAGCCTTTCACACGGACCTATGGGAAACATCTCAGATCCAAACTATAGTAGATGTAGGTTACAGTAAGGGGATGAAGTTTTTCAACTTTCCCTTTGCATAAATCACAGACTCATAAAAACAAGACTGAGAAAGTATAGAACTCAAGTCTTAGGATATCTAATCCAGTGCTCTTTTCATAAAAGTATGAGATCTCTACATGATCTAAATGCCTTACAGGTATCCTATCCTGACAGGTGGGAGTGAGTGTGGCCTGTACAGGTGACTCCACAATTGGAACTTGGGAGCCTGACTCTACTGGGCCTGCAAAAACTGTTATGTGGGCTCCACTCTTTTAATAGGTATGTTTTTAAGCTATAAAGGTAACATATGAACATTGTAGAAAACTTGGAAGAAGAAAACTTACTTCCCAAACAACGGTTTAACCCCCCCCTTTAATATGACACCATTTACTCCCCCCCAAAATCCTATGAGGTCCAGGATAGATCCATCATTATCCAAAGAAGAAACTGAGAGGTAGGAAGGGCTACACAACTTCTCTGAGGTCCCACAGTGTTGCCAGCTTTCCATCACTGTAATAAAATACCCGAGACAATCAACTTAAAAGAAGAAAAGGTTTATTTTGCTCACAGTTTCAGTCCCCCCACCCCGCCCCCCAATGCAGGAGCACGGTACCTCCTGGTGGGGAGCTTGAGTAGGAAGCTGCTCACCTCACTACAGCCCAGAAGCCAAACAAGTCAGGAAAGGGGGCGCATATCGCCTTCAAAGGCACACCTCCAGTTACCCAAGTTCTTTCTACGAAGTCTCACCGCTTACAGGGTTTACTACCTCCAAATAGCGCCACCGACTGGGGCCTTGGTGGGACTTTCCAGATCCGAACTGTGGCACACAGCAAGATGGTAGCAGAGACGGGATTTCAAAGTGATTTGTGTGGAGCCCCAGCCCAAATTCTGGAACACTGGATTGCAGCTGCAGTGCCTTGTCACTAGAGACTTGGCCAATGAGCACTTCCAGATACTCACTTTATAATGAACCTTTACACAGTGGCGGTTTTAAGACTTAGATCACGTTCGAGAAGCACGAATGACTTCATACTCCCCTAACAGCTGCAAATTCTTTTACACAATGTAATATACTTCTGGTGGAAACAGGATTTCCATTTAGCCCTCCTCTTAAGTCCTACACTCTCACAACCAACACCACCTTTTCAGTACTGCAACTTTTCCCTCCATTTCTCACCCCAAATTGCTGTCCAGAAAACAGTAAGTACTACATATTTCACATCTTACTTCACAATCACTGGTCCCAAACCTAAGGTAAATAAAGGCCTTGTTACACCAGGTGAATACAAATGTTGGCTAAGTACCTTTCCTCGAAAACCAAACCAGTGGTGGGTATCGAAGTCCGCCTCGCGGGGCTCGCGCAGCAGCAGGGCTGGCGGTCGCGTCCCGTCCCCGTCCCGTCCCCGTCCCGTCCCCGTCCCGGCGCCTGGGCTGGGCGCGCAGCTGCGCTCAGGGCCGGTCCCCGCTGGTGCGGAGCAGCGGACGCGCATCCCAGACGGGAGCGAGGGGTGCAACTCTTGGGGGGAAACGCAGATTCTAGTTCTCATGTCCTATGAGGGTTTCTCTCCCTACTTCTCCACTTACCCTCGTGGCGACGGGAGACCAACGCCGCTGGCCCCACGAGGCCTCCCGGCCCCCACTCAAGGCCCAAACAAGGACAGAATTCAGAAGAAGAAAGGAGGTGAGGAGGGAACCAGCGGGCGCTTCAAACCGCCCGCACCGGCGTTCGGCGGCGCCCGGGGCTGCAGGAGGGGGCGCGGGGTGCGGGCCGGACTCGGGGCTCCGCCTGCTGGGGGCGCTGGGGCCTTGGCGCGTGCGCGGTGCGGCCCAGCCTGGCGGCCGCCGCGATGCCTATTTTAGTCAAAGCCGCTGCGGGCGCTGGGACCTCCCCGGCTGCACAGCCCCAGCACCCGCCGACCCGCCGAGGCTTGAGTGCCGGGCGCCCGTCGAGCAGCTGCGCCCGCGTGCCCGCCGCCGGCGCCCCGAACTTAGCCTGCGCCGGCCGGGCTCGGTGCGGGGGTCGAGCCAGGTAAGGAACGGTAGGCGCAGCGCCGCCGGCTGTCCCTGCGCCCCCAAGCATCGAGCAGGAAGCGAAAGTTGTGTCCCAGCTCTGCCTGCCGGGAGCAACTTTGCGCGCCCGACGGCGGCTGCCAGTGCCCCGCGCCCCTCCGCCCGCCGGCCCTCGCCCTCCCCGGCGCCGCGGCCGCAGACCCGCAGGTGGCGGCTGCCGCAGCTCGGGCAGAAAGCGGGCGCTCTGCTGCGGGCGAGCCCTTCGCGAGCTCAGCCGGTGTCTCGGGCAGACCGTGTCCCCCGCTTCTCCTCGAATGCCGGCCTCGGGGAACACTGGACCTTCTGTGAGGTGCGAGGTGAGCGGGCCCCACGGGAGCGCACGCGGCTGAGGACCGGCAGTCTTTGCCACCCCGCGCGCCCTCGTTCCAGACCGTTTGGGAAACGGGTTGTTGGTCAGACCAGTCCCAGAAAACTGCCTGCTTTAAAGCGTGAATAAGTGCGAAAAGACTCTTAACAACATAATGTCATTTGCCACTCTGAAGATGTGCAAAGATTCGATTAGAATAACTAAATGAATAAGGTCTACTAGCCAGGCTTTAACTCTGCTGTTTATCGTCATCTTTGTAGTTTGGCGAAAGTTTAACATTAGCTTCCCCGTTTAGATAGCCTTGCAAACACCTATTTAAAACTAATGGGCATTTTTGGATTTTACTAGAACAAGTCATTTAAGGAATTAGATTTGGAGGATCTGAGAGAAAAATAACTTTTCTGGACTTAGGCAAAATTCATCTGAAAGTTAACCAATTTACCAGTCAAGCCTACCTTGTTAAACTTATTCATTCTCTGTATAAAGGCAGTTCGGTGTAAGCCATTTAAATCCATTAAGCAGTAATCATAAGATGAAGCCAGATCTGATCAATATTGATCTGATCAATATTTCATGACAACAAGCAAGTGGCAGCTATATATCTATAGGTATATCTGTGTATCTTTAATAAGGTACAATGCATCAAAATATGTTTTAGGATGAGCCTACCTCTTAAAAATTGCTGTTAACTATTTTTTTTTTTTTTTTGGTTCGTGGATCAGTGCATTGTAATGTTCCTCTCCATTTTCTTAGACCAGAAATTGATACTTTTAATGAACTAAAGTTGGTAAATTGGTACTGTAAGAATGTCCAAAAGCCTGAAATTGAACTACAGTAGACCAGTAGGCAATACAGGAGTATTCAAGTGTTTGTTCAAGTGATTCATTTGTTATATAAATCTGTATTAGAATCACAGACCATTAAAACTTGGAGTTTTAAAGACCATGTAGTCCAGCTGCCTGTATTCCAAGGAAGAAATAGAGTGAGGAACAGCAGTGACTTTCCCTGGCTTATGTGGCTCCCTGGTGGCTTGAAAGGTAGAAGCTGACTCTCAACCTCAGAAAGGCTAGGCACTCACTCTCCTAAGGAGTCTTTACCACTGAATAGTGATTTCCAAAAGTGTTTGTGTTATGTCCCTTCCCTGTGGCTTCCTCCCTGCCTCAGTGGCCTTCCCTGTAGAGGCCTTAGAAGTACATACAGTGTATACATAAACATTATCCTTGCCTTGTAGAGAACATAGTATAGTTACAACAAAAAGGAGGACAGGAATGCAGTGCATTCTAAAGTGCTGTAGAAATTGTAGTTATTAACTTATGTAATGCAGGAGGAGTTGATGTTAATATAGGGATTGGGGACACTTAATACCACTCTCTCTCCTGCTGAAATTATAATTTATAATTATGATATTTGATTTCTCCAAAGCAAACTTGATAATTATTGTACCGAGTTATTAAAACAATGATTCCCTTATCTAAATAGGCTTATATTTTTATTGATTCAAACATTTGGAAAGTAGTTGAATTCTTTTTATTTCTTTTTACGGCAAGTCAATATTTAAGTCAACTGACTGTGAGCTATTTCAGTTATATAAAGAGATCTTTAATTGACTTGATCATTTCCTCCACACTTTATTAACTGAATTTTTTTTGTCGTTTTAGGAGATGTGGAATTCTTTCACATTTGTCTGTTAACATCCTTTCAAAATGTACACCCTAGCCAATTATCCTACCACTTATAGTCTTTTATATACTGAAAACACAAATAGAGAAGTAAGGTTAATTATGACTTTACTGTGAAAGGAGTATATATTTCTCAATTAAATTTTGGATCTGTATTTGAAACTTTTTTACTAAAACAGAAAAATTCGCATATTTTGTAAACCCACATAGTTTTCATCAAGGACCAAATTTATGTAATTAAAAATAGATTTTTGGGCCTGGGGATGTAGTTCAGTGGCAGACAGCCTGCCTGGCAAGTGCAAGGTCCTGAGTTTGATGCCCACTACCAAAAAAAAAAAAAGATTTTTTTTTTAAGGACCAACACCAAGAACAGTTAGTGTAGTCAGGGAAAAGTGCCACTTTAAGTTTTATCTAATGATATATAAAATGTACATTAGTTGAAATGTATTTTCTATGTGTCTTAATATTAAATAAATGTATATTTACAACCTCTCCTACATATAAGTAAACTGGAAGTTTACTACTTTTTAATTTGTTTTTTGTTTTTTTTTTTGGTACCGGGGATCAAACTTGGGACCTTGCACTTTTGAGGCAGACAGCTGAACCACTAAGCTAAATCCTGGGCCCTACTTTTTTTTTTTCCCCCATTAACTTTATTGGTACATTTTAGGTATAAAATACAGTTACATTCATTATTGAGATCTTGTGCCATTACATGAGTATCTTGGTTTTTATTTTTTTTCCCCTTCCCTTGCCCTCCCTTCACCCCCTCCACCCTTCCCTATTTGCAATGACCTTGTTTCCATTTTTTTCTCTTCTCATATCTTTTCCTTTCCCTTTTTTCCCTTCCCCTACCCTTCCCAATTCCCCTGCTCTTTTAGACCTTTTCTTCCTGTTTCACAATATCAGTTATACATTTTTTAAATTACAATATTAAGATCTAGGAGACATTACCACAGATTTTACAGAATTTAAAAGGATATAGAAAGCATATTACAAAAATCTTTTTTGAAATAAATTTGACAACTTCTAAGAAATACCTTAGAAGACAAATTAATGAAACTAACTCTGGAGGAAATATAAAATTTGAATAGCACCTATTAAAGAAAGTATATTCCTAGCTTGAAAACCTACCTATATGACAACAGCAGGCTCATAAACATTTTAACTGATAAATTATATCAAACATTTAAAGCAGAAAAAAGAAGGAACACTTCTCCCCTCATTTTAGGAAATCAACATTGTGCTAATCCTAAAACTAGATAAAGATAATAGAAGAAAAAAGTATGAACATAGATAGAAATTTGTTTAACAAAACAAACTCTTAGAAGTCAGATCTGGCAGTATGTAGAAAGTGGTTTTATTATAGGGATGGCAGTGTTGGTTCAGCATTGGAAGATCCACCCCCAAAAGTAATCATTTTAACAGAGGAAAGGAAAAAGCCATATGATCCTGTCACTAGTTGGAGAAAAAGTATTGGACTAAATTCTACAGCTGTTCATGGTAAAAGCTATCAGGAGACTAGAAGTAGAACAGAACCTTCTCAACAGATCAAAGACATGTACTCCATACTTCCAAAAAAACCTCCTTCTATGAATGGAGACAATACAATGCTTTCTCCCTAAAGTGGGGAACAAGGGCATATATGCCTACTCTTCATCTGTCCATTAGACTTTGAAACATAGGTCTAAATCAAAATAGTCTGGCAATAAAATGACACAACTAGGATAGGATTGGCACAGGAGAAGCAAAATCTTTATATGTAGATGAAATGATCATCTACAGAGAACATACTAAGAAATCTCTAGGAGCCCCTAGAACTTGTATTTGAATTTAGCAGGATTAGAAAACACAAGGTATATATAAAACTTCAGGTCTGTGTATACTTGCTATAAATGAAGAACTGGATATTGAAATTTAAAAGTTATGTAGGAGTACACAGGACCCAGAAAAGCCAAAAACAAAAACAAAAACAGTGTTGGAAGACATTTAGCACCCAATTTTCAGACTTCTTCTAAAGCTACAGTAATCAAGGCAGTGTTGGTGTAAGGAAAGACATATAGATCATTTAAATAAAACAGAGAATCTAGAAATAGAACCACACATATATGGTCCACTGAGTTTTGAAAGATTATTTAACATTAGCATTTTATAGAATATAAACTCGATTCAAGAGCCGAGGAAGAGATAGTGTCTTCAGCAAATGGCACTAGAACACCTGGTATCCATATATAAAAAATTAACCTCAACCCTTTTTTTCCATACATGAAAATAACTTGAAGGGATCTATGAACCTAAATAAGAAAGCCTAAAAGTATAAAACTTTAAGAAGAAATTATAAGGGAAAATATTTATGAATTCAGGCTAGGCAAGAACTACTTAGGATACAAAAAACATGATGTATAAAAGAAAAAAAATTGATAAATGAGATTCCATCAAAATTTAGAACTTTAAATGACATCATTAAAATGAAAAGTAGCCCTTAAACAGACCATATTTACAATACATATAATCTATGACCAGAATATATAAAGAATTCTTAGAGCTCATTAATAGACAACCCAATTAAAATGTAGACATAAGAAGATGATAAATAGCCAGTATAGCACAAGGAATAGTGTGCAACTCTAGAATCAGAAAAATACTAATCAGTACAATAATAAGATTGAATTATACACTCATTAGGGAGATGAAGTCAAAAGTTTTAAAAGCCTTGTCATGACTTTTTCTTTTTGTTCGATTCTCCCCCTTTGTGTTTAATTTGTCACATCCAATGGATTCATTCTGCTGGGTTTCCTGGGGTTGTGATCCTCATTGTCTTTTCCTAGGGTATTGTCTAAAATTTTTTGGAGTGCCGGTTTGGTATTCATGAAGTTCCTGAGGTGCTCTTTTTCATCAAAGTATCTTATGTCTCTATCAATTTTGAAAGATAGTTTTGCAGGGTACATCAGTCTGGGTTGGAGGCTGTTTTCCTTTGTTGCTTGAAATACATCACTCCAAGCTCTTCTTGCCTTGAGGGTTTGCATTGAGAAGTCTGCTATGATTCTGATGGGCTTTCCTTTGTATGTGATTTGTTTCTTTTCTCTCACTGCTTGTAGAATTTTGTGCTTCTGTTGGATTTCTGGAATCCTAACTATTATATGCCTATGTGTAGATTTTTTTGATTAAGGCTAGGTGGAGTTCTATTTGCCTCACTTATCTGTATGTCAAGTTCTTTTCCCCTCCTTGGCAAGTTTTCTGCCATCACTTCTGTGAAGAGTTTTTTTATGTCATCTGCACTCTCTCCTCTTTCCTCACTGACTCCAATCAGTCTTATGTTATTCTTCTTTGCATTGTGTAGCAGCCGCTGGATTGATTTCTTGTGTTCCCTTACAATTTTAAAGCAATTTTTCTTTTCCTCCTCACTAACTGCAGTCTTATCTTCTATATGTGAAATTCTATCCTCACATTGGTTCATTCTGCTGTGCAGACTTTCGATGGAGTTTTTAATGTCTTGGAAATCTGTTTGTATCTGTTTTATGGATTCCATTTGTTTCCTATGTTGGGATTCCATCATGTTCCTCAGATCCTCTATTTTTTTTAATCTGTGTCCTCTCTAGATTTATTAGTCATGTCTTGCACCATGAGCAAAATCTTTGCTGTTATCTGAGTAATTATTTCTGATTTCATTTTTCCAGATCCTCTTTTGTTGCCAGTTCAGAGAGTCCAGGTGGTTGAGTATCAGAGTGTTCCATCTGGTTTCCCTTTGGTGTTGCTGGAGGTGATCTGGAAGTCTGTTTTTGAGGCTTGTTTATTTGTCTTCTCATTTCCATGGGGGGGGGTGTGCTTCTGGCGCCCACGTGGCTCACCTTCTGTGCCCTAGGAGCTTGGGATGGCAGCGGCGGAGCTTCCTTCTGGGTGCTGGGACCGGGTCAGCTTCTCTGCCCTAGAAGCTTGGGATGGTGGTGGGGGAGCTTCCTTCTGGGTGCTGGGACCAGCTCACCTTCTTGGCCCTAGGAGCCTGGGATCCCCGGCCCTACTTTTTAATTTGTGAAATGCTACCAACTAGAATTATTATGGGGAAAAAAGTAGAGTCCAGCTGGACAAAAATGTTAAATGTTGTTTTATGTATATGTGTTTATGGTAATTTTTATGGTTGTATATTATGTACATATATGATAATTTATGATATATGCATGATACAGTGATTTAAATGATGGTATAAAATAAAGCCATCTAAATATCTTAAGCCTTCACATATAAGGCTGTTAATTTTTTGAAAGTATTAAAAAATCAGTTTATTTGTCCTGTGCTTGGATTTAGGGTCACCAATGAGAATATAATGGAGGTTATACTAAAAAACTTTGTAATTGCTGTTGTTTATGAACATTGGTGATTGTCTTTTAGGTTAGTTAATTCCTTTCTTCCCCATGAAATATGAATAGGTATATTATATACTATATACATATACATAAACACATGTATACATGTATATGTATCTATATGCATATATGTATGTATATTTGTATGCCAGGGAATAGTTGTGCACTCTGTAAAATATTTTATATATTTCATTTCATCATAAGGCACATAAGACATTATGATTTAATAGATAAGAAAATGTCACATATATGTCCTAATTCATAAGCACTAGAGAAGTCTGTTTACCAACATTCAATTCACAGAAATCATTTTCTTTTTTTTTCTGGTGCTGGGGATCGAACTCAGGACCTTGTGCTTGTGAGGCAGGTGCAGCGCCACTGAGCTAAACCCCTGGCCCCAGAAATCATTTTCTTATAACACTTGTAATAGGGATAATAAAATATATTTTTATGATTTTATTTGCTTTACAGGCATTTTCAACATGAATTATACGGAGACCAGCTCATTGCCAGAATCAACTACAGTAGATTTTACACCTGAGTTAGGAAGTACCATACCTGTGCCTTCCAATGAGACCACTTGTGAAAACTGGCGAGAGATACATCATCTAGTTTTTCATGTAGCAAATATTTGTTTTGCAGTTGGTTTGGTTATTCCAACTACTCTTCACCTTCATATGATATTTCTTAGAGGGATGTTTACTATAGGTAAGATACCTAACTAAGATTGGGTATAACTTCATCATAAACAGCGTCAGATGGGCTTTGTGTTGAGGACTTCATAGTAATCCTTGTGAGGTCTATAGCATACCAAAGAGTTTCAGTCTTTGTTATTGAATTAGCAGCATATCAAGTATTTTGAAACAAGGCCTTTGCATAACATATCTATCCCTTACTTTTGAGAAAAACTATGCATGCTTTTATATATTTTTAGATTTTCCAGATAGCAGAAAATCCATTCATGTACTTTGGAACCAGATTGTATGATTTGCATCCTGGTTTTACCACTTGCAAACTGTATAACTTGGACAAGTGATTTAATCTTTTTAGCACCTCAATTTCCTGATGTATCAAATGGAATCATAATAAAACCACCTCATAGGGTTGTGAGAATTAAATAAGTATCTTCTGTCACATAGTAAGTACTATACAGTCTCAAACTGTTATTATTGAAGACACACAATTGCTGTGGCTAGTAAAGCAACATTGAACAGAAGTAATTACCCGTACACAGTAGTTAAAGAAAAAATATTTTTGGTTCTTTAACCTTGATGACATAAGTTAAATTGATTCATGTCAAAATATTAAAATAATTTAATAGGGCCGGGGATTTAGCTCAGTGGTTTCGCCACCTGCTGCGTAAGCTCAAGGACTCAAGTTTGGTCCCCAGTACCAAAAAAACCCCAACGATTTAATTGATTACTTTAGCCAGTGATTCTTGACAGATTACTCTTTCTGTTAATTTTCCTGATAATCCATTTATTCAGGTGTGTTTTTGAGCACCTGTAATGTATCAGACAAAGATTAAAGAAGACAAGTCTCTATCCCCAGAGAGACAGATGGGCAGTTACAGTGTGAGGAATTGGATGCTATGACACAGGTGTGCATCCGTGCCCAGGGGAAAGGAGAAGGTGACTGTCTCAGCAAGAAAGTGACCCAGGCCCTCTGAGGACAAACCAATGCAGCCAACTTTTGGAAGATGAGCAGGATTTTTCTGAATATGAGCATTACTCTGGCAAAAGGCACAGAAGAAAGGGAAACTTACCAGTATATTGGGGGGAATGAAGAGTAGCTCTTTGAAACTCAGATATATGAAAAATACAAGAAGAGGCTGGAAGGCTAGCTAGCAGGCAGTTTGTGAGAGTTTTATGGCTGTGTGAGTTAGGTGGGAATTGCAGCAGGAGGAGAGTAGGGTATTACACTAAAAAAGAATAAGGCCAATATATATATATATCCAAGCAGGGGTATCTGGAGGTAATTTGAATCAAACCAGCAGCAATAACCGCAATTCCATCTTCAGATCCATGATGTTTGCCTTGGCCAAAAACACATTAGGTAATCTTCCAGTTTGAAGCATTCAGCAAATGGTGGTAAGGCAGAGTCACCAGAAATGTACACCTGATTTCCATGACCAATATGGTAATACTGTATTAGTTGGTAGAGCCACATTCTATATTGCTGTATGGACATACTGTATACAGCAACAAAAATTGGAACAGAATGGAACCTTTCCCCTGTTGGCAGAGTCACCCCAAAGGAATGGAGAGATCAGTAATCATGGCAGCTGATATAATACTACTAAATTGTTTCAAAATCAAATCATAATTCATGCCAAGTAAAAGCACTGTATACATTAAAATATAGTGTGTTGAAGAAAAGTATAATTGAAACCTTTAAAAAAAGTCCAAATTTGAATTTTAAAACAGTTTTGGAGATAAAACCGACCAAAGAGATAATCTAGTCTAGTGTTTTAGACTATAAGTGAGGAAAGTGAGGTCAAGTAAAGGGATAAGCTTTATTTAGATGCTCCCAAATAATTCTGATGAGGTAAAAAATGGCAGATGAATAACTTTAATGGTCAGTGGTTAGCTTTTGTGTCCATGTGTGTTGATATATTTGTATCTTAGTTGATAATTTCATCTTAAAAATATATTAACTCTCCTACCCTAAAATTGATCAAAAGAAACTGGGGATATTGTATATAAAATGAGAGAAGAAACAGGAAGATTCCCGTAATGGATCTAAGTGAAAATTCAGGTGGTTAAAAAGTTTTGTCAAAGGCCAGGGATTTAGCTCAGTGGTTCCGCCACCTGCCTCGCAAGCACAAGGTCCCGAGTTTGATCCCCGGTACCAAAAAAATAAAAAATAAAGTTTTGGCATAACATTTGGACTCACTAGTATTAATGAAAATACAAAATATAAGTCTTTATTATCAAATGAATTTTTAAATTTTATTTCAACACCCTGCTACTGGCATTCTGAAATAGTAGGTTTATAAATTTGTACAGACCTTTTGGAAAACAATTCTTCATATCATCCAAAGTTATGAAGTTCACCTTCAGGTAATCCAGCCTAAGCAAAGAAATACAGATGTTTTTATGTATAAAGTTGCTTTTTCTTACCAAAAAGTATACCCTCAAAATATCATCTGTATCCAATAGGGAGAGAGTTAAAGATTATGATTTAATGAGTTATAGTCATGAAAAACTATGCTTACAAAGAGTTTTAATGAAATGGGAAAATTGTAATTTAAAATGTTTAAAAATTATGTATACAGTAGGGTTTCCATTTGGTAAAACTACATAACTGTAACATAGCATTAAATATCAACTGGGGTTTTCTTTAAGTTATAGAAGTATAGATTATTCCTTTTCTTTAAAAAAGATTTTCTTTGTGCTGGGGGTACAGCTCAGTGGTAGACTGCTTCCCTAACACATGTGGGGCCTGGGTTCAATCTCCAGCTCTGCTTTAAAAAAAATTCTATATTATACAAATGTTTTGCATCAAAGAATGTGGTTTTTTTAACTCAAAAAAACAAAATGAAACTGTGATATTCGACTTAGGTATTTGTAAAATACATTTGACTTGTATACAGAGGATGAGAAATTTATTAAGCTACCTGCTAAAGTTGTTTTACATATCTGACTGTTAACTTTGTTATCCAACAGGATGTACCCTCTATATTGTGTGGGCCACTCTCTACCGATGTGCCTTGGATGTAATGATCTGGAACTCTGTGTTCTTGGGTGTCAACATTTTGCATCTTTCATATCTTTTGTACAAGAAGAGACCGGTAATTACTAAAATCATTTAATAAGGAAGTGATTTTAAATATAAAAGCTTTAAAAGCATTTTGTTCAAACTAACATCTTTAGTCCCTTCAATATCATTTCTCTGAATATTGGAGTTTCCATTTGTAAATGCCTGAAAGTATAATATTTGAGAACTGTGAGATTTAGTCTACAAATGAGTTTTTAGACCTTGTTAAATCATTAGGCATGAAAGAACATGGATAATGCTCTTTTTTTTTTTTTTTTTTTGGTACCGGGGATTGAACTCGGGTCCTTGCACTTGCGCAGCAGGCAGTGAAACCACTGAGCTAAATCCCCGGCCCCTAGATAATGCTCTTTTAAAAGTCATATTGCTTATTTCCTTTGTGTACTGATATTCCATTATAAAATTACTAACAGGCAACTTCCATAAACTTCCTAATGATTTTCAAATAGTTCATGCTTTTTTTAATGTAATAACTACATATTTTTCTTATGCCCAAAATATTCACTTAAGAAAATCACCATTTTTGATGGGTACTTACCAAACACCAGTGTTTAACTTTTTATTTTCAACTCTTGATTTATCTTGTTGGGTTTTCTTGATCATACCAAGAATAAAAGTAGAGTAGGGAAAATAGCATGGCTTCTAGAAATCACACCCTACATATTTACTGAGTGCCCTATGCATGCACAAACATTCACCAAAGTAAAAGATGTAATGCTTGCCCTGATCTTATGTTCATGGCCATACCTCCATCTAGAAAACTACTAGAAAACAGATTATTAACAGGAGATTACAGTTTGAATAATATAGATGATATATGTAAAAAGCATTCCACTAGATTGTAATCTCCTCAAACATAGTAATTCAGTCTTTTTTGCTTTATTGTATTAGTCAGTTTTCTCTAAGTTATACTGGATAATAACCTAAAAATCTCAGTAACACATAACAGCAATGGACTTTTCTCATCCATCTTATATTTTGACTCTGGTAACTCTATCAGCTATCATTATACCCCGTTATCCAGTTCCTTTTAGGGTCTCTGCTGAAGTAGCGAGTTCTGTTTGGACCGTGCGATCTCATAGGAGAGGGAAGAGTACAAGAGAACAAAAGAGAAGCACCCAGTGTACCATACAGTGTCTGCTCAGAAGACACATATGTCACTTTTGCTCATATTTCATTGGCCAAAGCAAGTGACTTGGCCAAGCCTGTTACTGTGGAGAGTAAAGTAGTTAAAGGGAATATATAATCCTCTAATAGGGTCTGAGAACAGCAAATAGGAACAGTAATGTAATTTGCACATTTTTTGTTATAGTCCCTGTTCCTGTCAACCATGATTGGCACAGTAGATGGTCAGAGAAACTTCTGATGAGTAGGTACTTTCAGAGAGAAGGATTAAGAGGACTTCAGAAAGAAATTAGGTCTCGACCTCAAGAACTCCACCAAAAGTCTTCTAGACTTAATAACCAAATTCAGTCAAGTAGCTGGTTACAAGGTCAACACACAAAAATCAATAGCTTTCCTCTACACCAATGACAGACTCACTGAGAGAGAAATAGTGCAAATAATTCCTTTCACAATAGCATCCAAAGAACTGAAATACCTAGGAATCATTCTAACAAAAGAAATCAAAGACCTCTTCTCTGAAAACTATGGCACTCTGAAAAGAGAGATTGAAGATGATATCAGAAAATGGACAGACATCCCCTGCTCCTGGGTAGAAAGGATTAATATAGTGAAAATGGCCATACTTCCAAAACTGCTATATAGATTTAATGCAATTCCAATTGCGATCCCAGCAGCATACTTCATAGACCTCGAGAAAACAATCCAAAAATTCATTTGGAATAAGAAGAGACCCAGAATAGCAAAAGCAATTCTAGGTAACAGAGACATGGCAGGGGGTATCACAATCCCCAACCTGCAACTCTACTGCAAAGCTACTGTGATAAAAACAGCATGGTACTGGCAAAGAAAGAGGCCTGAGGACCAGTGGAACAGATTAGAAGATGCAGAAACAATGCCAGACACACTCAGCCATCTCGTCTTTGACAAAGGAGCCAAACACCCTCACTGGAGGAAAGATAGCCTCTTTAATAAATGGTGATGGAAAAATTGGGCTTCAACTTTCCAAAGATTAAAACTAGACCTGTATCTCTCACCATGCACTAAACTAAAATCAAAATGGATTAAAGATCTAAATATTAAAATAGAAACTCTGAACCAGTTGGAACAGAGGTTAGGTAGAACTCTTGAAGACATTGGTGTAGGAAAAGATTTTATGAACAAAACCTCAGTTGCCCGTGAACTAGCACAAACAATCAACAAATGGGATCTCTTCTTATTAAAAAGCTTCTGCACAGCAAGAGAAACCACCAGCAGTGTGAAGAGACAACCCACAATGTGGGAAAAAATCTTCACCTGCTCTTCCTCAGACAAAGGTACACTATCTCGAATCTATAAAGAACTTAAAAAGATCAGATCTCTCAAATTTAAAGACCCAATCCAAAAATGGGCATCTGAAATGGACAGACATTTCTCAGACAAAGAAGTAGAAATAACAAATAAATACATGAAAAAATGTTCAACATCACTGGTCATTCGAGAGATGCAAATGAAAACAATGCTGAGATTCCACTTCACTCCAGAAAGAATGGCTGCTATCATGAAATCAACCAATAACAAATGCTGGTGGGGCTGTGGGGAAAGAAGAACCCTGCTCCACTGCTGGTGGGAGTGTAGACTGGTGCAAGCACTGTGGAAATCAGTATGGAGATACCTCAAAGAACTAGGACTGGAAATCCCATTTGACTCCGCTATTCCACTGCTGGGGATCTTCCCCAAAGAATTAAAAGAATCATACCACAGTGATATATGTGCACCCATGTTCATAGCAGCGCAGTTTGTAATAGCTAAAACTTGGAAACAGCCCAAATGCCCATCAACTGGAGACTGGATCAAGAAAATTGTTTTTTTTATAAAATGGAGTACTACTCAGCCATAAAAAATGAGAAATTAGAGACATTTATAGCTAAGTGGATGCACATTGAGGCAATACTCTTAAGTGAAATAAATAGGACACAGATGTGTAAATACCGAATAGTTTCTCTGGTGTAAGAAACTGAAAGTGTAAATAAGGACTAAATGTATAATAGGTAATGTGAAATAGGAAGAAAAGGGGCAAAGGGGAAGGAAGTGGGAGGGCTAAGGGAAAGGATAGAAGGGAATGGGATTAATATGAGAAAATGGAAAAATAGGAACAAAATCTTTGTAAATAGGGAGGGCTGGAGGGGTTGAAGGGAGGGCTGGGCAAAGGTGAAAAACAAGAACCAAAAGAGACTATGTAAAGGTGCAAATTTCCAATGATGAATGTCATTATATTGTATACCTAAAATGTACCAATTATTAGAATGAATAGTCGATGATGTAAAATAGGAAGAAAAGGTCCAAAGGGGTAGGGGTAGTGGGAGGCACAGGGGAAAGGAAAGAAGGGAAAGAAAAACATGATGAGAAATGGAAAAAATGGAAATAAAGTCTTTGTAAATAGGGAAGGGTGGAGGGCATGAAGGGAGGGCTAGGAATGGGGAAAAAATAAGAACCAAGATGCATTATATAAAGGTACAGTTCCCAATGAGAAATGTAATTGTGTTGTATACCTACAATGTACCAATAAAAGAATTTAATACAAAAAAAAAAAAGAAATTAGGTCTCGAGCTGAGACTTGCAGGAGGAGTAGAATATGAACATGTATCACAAGATTTTTAGGTGCCTTCTTCATTACTGCACCACCTTGGATAATGTGCATGCTGGAAGTGTGACATATTTGTGAGAAAATTGTTTTATATGCTCATTACTAGTGGCCTGGAGTGGGAAAGATAAATAAATGTAATAATGACGATGACAGTTCCTAAATATCAGAACTTTCTGGAACCCCTCAAAACAAGGTTCATAAATTACTGATGTGGATGAAGCACCAAATAGGATTTAGTAGCTGTACTTTTGTCTATCAAACTATTTTTTGAAAAATATAAATGCTGGTTCTTCATCAAAATGAAACAGCAGGACAAGTAGTGTCACTGGAGGTGCTAGAGTGACATCATGTTAGAGCAGCTCTCGTGATCTGGATCTGCAGGCTTTGTAGTGCATCTGCCGGAGCTTTCACTGGACTGGGGCAGAGTTCACTCCCAGTGCAGTACAGTTTTCCATTCACCCAATTAGTGTGACTTTCAGAGACAGCACCTGGCCCAGAGCTGGGGCATGACCTTGGCCTGAGAAAATCTAACAACAGACGTGATAAAGCCATTTTGCTTTCTCTTCCTCCAGTAGCCAGCCTTATTCATTAGGGGAATTCTCCATGCTACGGCATTTATTTTAGCTTAGGATGAAACTGCTACTCTGGAGCTCCTTTATACCCTCATCTTTTCCTTCATGTGGCTTAAAAGTACAGAAATGTGAAGCAATGATCCCAGCCGTGGAGTTTGTTTTCCTCTATAGATGCAGTAAATAATTACACAGTGATAAAACATTTAATGTAAATACAATATTTGTTTCATAAATTTGTTTTTTCATTGATTCCTATTTTGTGTCTTTGTTTTCTTACTATAACATATAAGAGTTTATGTAATTTCCCTCCGTGAAACAAGTTTTTCAGGTGAAATTTTGTGTTATTTGTAGAAGTTGCTGTGGTTGGGAAGGTGAATGTTGTAACAACATCCAAAATCTCAATAGCTGCTTTATGGTCAGCAGAACAAGATGTGATCAATAGTGCCAATCTTCTCTTAAACTGTTAGAGTTGATTTTAACTGTAAAAGTGCCCTTTTAGCAAATAAAGTAGAAACTTACATCACTGCTTACCCTGTTTAAGACTCCATTGACCTAAAAACAGAAGGGTGATGGTATATTCAACAGAATTGTTTATTTATTCTTGAAATCATATTTATACCATAGAAATCAGTGTTTTGGGGTTGCTGCTTTAGTGCAGTTTCTTGCCTTTGCTACATTTCAGGTAAAGATTGAAAGGGAACTCAGTGGCATCTACCGGCGATTATTTGAACCACTCCATGTGCCTCCAGATTTGTTCAGAAGATTAACTGGACAGTTTTGCATGATTCAAACCTTGAAAAAGGGCCAAACTTATGCTGCAGAGGATAAAACCTCAGTTGATGACCGTCTCAGTATTCTCCTGAAGGGAAGGTATGGAAATAGGAATTCCTACTTTGCCTTGAATATTTTCATGACCTCTGGGAAGGAAATAAGTAAAAAAAGATGTTGCCAAATAATGGGTAAAGCAGTCAGAGTATGGTGTTGAAGAAATTTCATTTTATAATTAAACTGTGTAATCCTGTGTAGCAGCATGTTAAAGCTAGGAAGACTTCACTGCTTTGAATTTTGTTGATGTCAAAGTTTTCAAATGTGACTACTTTTAACCATTTTCAGCTTTTCAAAGTTAAGTCAAAATTGACTGGCATTAAAATTCCAGAAGCTTATGTGTACTTTAGAGGTGATTTTCCTATTTTTTGAATATCATAAAAATATAACTTCTAGGAATATCAGTCTTCTGGGAAAGAGCCAGTGGGTACTATTGTGTGGTCATAATTATTAATAACATCCCTTTCCCTCTCAAAAGTTTCCCAGTTTAAGTAACAAATTATGTAGTCACTCCAGGTGTTATAGCAATGATAACCATCAGAAGGCACATTGTCTGGTTTAATAGCGGGTTCTGGTTTTGTTTCCCTTGTATTATTTTTTTTTGAAATTACTCTTTTTCAGGAAGTGTTTTTAACTATCTGTCATCTGTGGAATCTTTAAAACTTAAGTATAAAGTACAATCCCATAAGATTATGGTGATTTTAAAGATCGTCATGTTATTTGTGAAATACATGTTTATTAACATTGTTTTCTGTTATCAGAATGAAGGTCTCCTATCGAGGACATTTTCTGCATAATATTTACCCCTGTGCCTTTATAGATTCCCCTGAATTTAGATCAACTCAGATGCACAAAGGTGAAAAGTTCCAGGTATGCTATGGTATGATTTTAAAGAAGATTGAAACTGGGCTCAGTGGTTCCGCTGCCTGCTTTGCAAGCGCAAGGTCCTGAGTTTGATCCCCGGTACCAAAAAAAAAAGGAAATTAAAACTAGTTCATAGCTCATTCAAAATTGAATGGTAATTAATAGAATGTGGCAATGACTACTGAAAAAAGAGGTTATTACATGGCATATATAGTACAATCTCATTTTTAAAAACTTTTTGGGTTTTTTTGTACATTCTTTTTTACATTTGATCAATTTTATCGGTACATTTTAGGCATACAACATAATGACATTCATCACTGGAAATTTGCACCTTTACATAATCTCTCGGTTCTTATTTTTTTCCCATCCCCCTGCCCTCCATTCAACCTCTCCATCCCTCCCTATTTACAAAGACTTTGTTTCCATTTTTTCATTTTCTCATATTAATTCCATTCCCTTTTTTCCTTTCCCCTACCCCTCCCTCTTCCCCTTCCCCTTTGCCCCTTTTCTTCCTATTTCACATTATCTATTATACCTTTTAGTCCTTATTTACACTTTCAGTTTCTGACACATTGTGTCCTATTTAGTTCACTTAAGAGTATCGCCTCAATGTGCATCCATTTAGCTATAAATGTCTCTAATTTCTCATTTTTTATGGCTGAGTAGTTCTCCATTTTATTTTAAAAAACACACATTTTTTTAATCCAGTCTCCAGTTGACAGGCAATTGGGCTGTTTCCAAGTTTTAGCTATTACAAACTGTGCTGCTATGAGCATGGGTGCACATATATCACTGTGGTATGATTCTTTTAATTCTTTGGGGAAGATACCCAGCAGGGGAATACCTGGGTCAAATGAGACTTCCAGTCCTAGTTCTTTGAAGTATCTCCATACTGATTTCTACAGTGGTTGCACAAGTCTACACTCCCACCAGCAGTGGAGCAGGATTCCTCTTTCCCCACAGCCCTGCCAGAATTTGTTATTGGTTGATTTCATGATAAGCAGCCATTCTTTCTGGGGTAAGGTGGAATCTCAGCGTTGTTTTCATTTGCATCTCTCAAATGACCAGTGATGTTAAAGATTTTTTTCATATGTTTATTTGCTATTTCTACTTCTTTGTCTGAGAAATGTCTGTCCATTTCAGATGCCCACTTTTGGATTGGGTCTTTAAATTTTGGAGGTCTGATTTTTTTAAGTTCTTTATAGATTCTAGAAAGTAAACCTTTGTCTGAGGAACAGTAGGTGAAAATTTTTTCCCACATTGTTGGTTGTCTCTTCACACTACTGTTGGTTTCCCTTGCTGTGCAGAAGCTTTTTAATAAGAAGAGATCCCACTTGTTGCTTATTTGTGATAGTTCACGGGCAACTGAGGTTTTGTTCATAAAATCTTTTCTGACACTAATGTCTTCAAGAGTTCTACCTAACCTCTGTTCCAGCCAGTTCAGCATTTCTGTTTTAATATTTAGACCTTTAATCCGTTTCAATTTTAGTTTGGTGCATGATGTAAGTCTAGTTTTAGTCTTTGGCAAGTTGAAACCCAATTTTTCCAGCACTACTTATTAAAGAGGCTATCTTTTCCTAGTGAGAGTGTTTGGCTCCTTTGTTGATGATGAGGTGGCTAAGTGTAAAATAGTGTGTGTATTAGCCACCTTCCCACTACTGAGCTAAAATACCCAACTCTCACAACTTAAAGGAGAACAGATTTATTTTAGCTTGTAGTTTCAGCTCATGGTCAGCCTGTTCCAAGGCAGGAATGGCATGGTGGGAGGGAATGACATGGTGGGAAGGAATAGCAGAGGAAAGCTGTTCAACCCATGGCAGCCAGGAAACAGAGAGAGAAGGGAGGAGCTACGAATAAGAATATACTTTCCTAGGTCATGTCCTCAGTGCTCTACCTCCAACTGCTTCCTAATAGCACATTTGGCTACTGAACTTATCAATGGAGCAGTCCACTGATGAATATACTACCACCATAATTCAATCCCCCTCCATACACATGAAAATTTTGGGGGACATTTTAAATTTAAACCATAACATTCCACCCCTCATTCCCAAAAGACTCATATCCAACTCATTATGCAAAAATGCATTTAGTCCATCACTAAAAATCACTAAAGTTTTAGTAGTCCTAATATTGCTGAAAAGTCCAAGTCCAAATTCTCCTCTGAGACTCAAGGCAAACTCTTAGCTGTAAGCCCCTTTTAAAAACCCAAAAGAAAGTTAAATACTTTCAGCATACAGTGCCACAGGGTAAACATTTTCATTCCAAAAGAGGAAAGTAGGTGGATAGAAAGGAATGGGATCAAAGAAAGACCAAAATTTAGCGAGACAAACATTAAATCATGTAGTTCTGTGTCCAGTACCCAGGGCAAGTTGTGGTGAGATGTGAACTCCAAAGGGCTTGGACAGACCCACCACCATGCATTGTTAGCTACAGCACACATAGCTTCATTCTTGGGTGGCTCTACCCACTGCCTGTTGCATTCCTCAGCAGATGTTCTATGTTCCTGGCATTTCCAAATTCCTGAAGTCTCCACTTAACTTCTGGCTTCACTCTCACAGCTTCCTGTACTGATCTCTCAGGGTCACACTGCAACTCTTACATTCTGGATGCCTATAAAATCAGTACCATGTGGCTGATATCAAGGTCTGCTACCAGTGAGAGCAGAAGCCAGGCCCCCTTGGATCTTGGTTGCAGTGGCCTCTTGAGTGCCACACACTATGAAATTAACCTTGGTGAACCAGCTCCCTAGGTAGCCCATCTTTAGCAGGGCACCCACTGGGTCTCTTCTCAAATGAAAGCTTTACAGGTTTTTACCATTGAGATTGCAATGGGTGAGGTCTTGGTAATTCTTGAGATGGCTTCAAGCCATCGTTTCTATGGTCCTGGTACAAAGTACTTAGCTTCTTTTTAATGCTAATCTTTTTTTTTTTTTTTTGGTACCAGGGATCGAACTTGGTACCTTATGCTTGCGAGGCAGGCACTGCCACCACTGAGCTAAATCCCCAGCCCTAATGCTAATCTTTTAAGCAACCATGCTTTCCTTTGCTCCAACTTTGTAGGTGCTTTCTTTCTGGGGAAATTAATAACTTTTCAAATCATTCAGCATGGCCATTTGCTCCTGATTCTCAATGGGGATCTGCCTAAAAGCAGTCAGTAGTACCCATGCCAGCCTGAGCATCAAGCTACTTTGAAATCTCCCCACTAGATTAATTAGGCCCTGGCCTTTAATTTTAGTTTCCTGTAAAGTCAGGATGTGTGTAAGATGTAGACAGATTTTCTGTCGGAGTGTAACACACATGACCTCTAGTCCAACTGCCAAAGGAGTCCTTGTTCCCAACTGAAACCTCCTGAGCCTGGCCTTTACTGTCTGCATTTCTTTTAGCATTCTGGTATTCTGAGCATTAACCAAACTTTCCCATCAAGCTCAGTTCTAGGGCTTCTCTAGCCAGCATCTCCAAATTTTCCTAAACTCCTCCTATGAACCAGTTCTAAAGGAGTCTAAATCACATGGTCAGGCACAGTCATAGCAATGACCCCACTTTTCTGGTACCAAAACTTGTATGAACATTCTTCTACACACATAAGAATTTTGGGGGACTTTTTAGATCTAAACCATAACAGAATGTATATGTACACAAAAAGAGGTCTATAAAGATATGTTCTATTTTAGCCAAGGTGTTAACATTGTTATTTCTGGTATGAGTTTGTGTGCTTTTTAAATTTCCTTTTTGCTTATTTGAATTTCTATAATTTTTCCATAGAAACTATCTAATGTTTTTATCATGAGACAAAAGGAGAATGTCTTTGTAGATAATCAGTTTACCTAAAACATATAATTGATTAATTTTATTAGGGAAAAGCAGAAAACTAGCTTTGCCCTAGAGAATTTATTTTAGTAATCATTATGAAAATATTGAATCACTTTTCCCTTTTGTTTGTAATGAGTATTTTTAAGGGCAAAGAATGAAATTATTCGTAGTAGCAGCAGTTTAAGTGTGGACTACTTGGTATAATTCTTTTTTTATTTTTTAATTGCTCCATTACATGACACTTCATTCTAATTCTTTTTGTGAGTACCTAGATGTCCCATTTGTTTTTTGTAGGAAAATAATCAAGAACATGGGTGAGAGTTTTCTTTAGTTTAAACCTCTAGGTAAGCAGCAGTAAGGAAATATTCTGAGCAATAAGGTCCATCTGTCTAGGTACAGAATGAAATTGAAGGAGATGATACAACCTGAGGGAGAAAGAAATGTCAGTTTTCTGGATAGCAAAGTCTCATTTTAGAGTCTCATTTTGAGATACCAGAGAATTTGAGATGCCACAGACTGAAGATAAAAATAAAATATTATAGGCATACAGTTTAGTTTATTCCATTCACATGATTTCAGCCTTACCCTGCTCCCTCCCTGTCTGAGTAACTGGCCTAAGTAGTTATACAATCTGTTAAAATTAAACGCATTTATTGGATGGTCTCACAGACCTTTTACTGGTATGTGTGACACTGTTCCCATGGTGACTATGCTTAAAATACAGAAAGAGGAAATTAATGCTATGTCCTGGCTCCTCTAGTTTACCTGTGACCTTGTCACTAAGGAGGTCAACAATGCCCAGAGAGTTATGTTCTTATTGTACCTTTAGTCACTACCATCTAGAAAGGAGGACAAGGCCACTTCTTTCTCCTCTCTTTCTGTCCTCTCGCCTCCTGACAGTTGCTTTTTCCAAAGCCCAGCATTTATCTATTGCATCTGTTTCTCTGTGTATAGTAGCAGCTGTTTGTTTATTATTTATTTATCTAGGCGGTACTGGGGATAGAACTCAGGACCTTGTGCTTGCAAGGCAGGCACGGTGCCACTGAGCTAAATCCCCAGCCCAGTAGCAGGTGGTTTTAAATGATAACTCAGTCTCATATTATCCTGAAGAAACTGGGATTTGGGATGTAATGGGAACCAAACCCTTGTCTCCTAAAGCAAGAGGTTCCTCAGAGGCCAGGAACACAAAAGTGTAGTACCCTTTCTGCTAGGCTTCAAATTATATTACATTTATAATTAGGTTAACAAACAGTAATTCCTACCACTAATACAGTTCTTTTTCTTCTTGGACACTGGGGATTAGATTTTGGTAGTTGAGAATTGTTGCTGGTAACTAATGGGAAGATTCTAAGAAGCTGACCAAACTTGAGGTACCATACTTGGATGAAGGATTCTGATTTATCCTTTGTTATTACCAGTCAGCTTTTCTGCACTTCTCTGCAGAGAATCTGGAGTGGCATTTTGTGTTTGGCCAGTGAATGAAAATTACTCTAGCATCATTGAGCCCGTTCCTGTACAGGCAGAGCTAACTCCATCAAAGTAAGCCCTTGGGAGAGGTTTTGCTTTGATTATTTACAAACTGTTCCTGTTGCCAGATACTCAAGAGTAAAATGTGTCTGTTGCACATCTGTGTAGGATGTGCAGCATCCTACAATATCCTCTTTCTGAAGCAAGTTCCCAAATGAAAAAATGTCATGTGCTTCCAGGGCCAATTTCTTAACTCCCTGTAGCAGTCACAGAGGACACTTGAAATTTTCAGTGGTTGGACTTCTCCACCTATATGCCTTGTACTTCCTAAGCTCATCCTTCCCTTTTGGGAGCTTTCTGACAAGCAGCTACGTCTTTTGAATATTTACTTCTTTAAATTCATTCTGTGGTCAGGCTATTGATGAATTATACAATATGACAAAAAGAAGGAAAGAAAAGGCAAGT
The DNA here is from genome assembly GCF_053883595.1 of Heterocephalus glaber. Taxonomy (NCBI): domain Eukaryota; kingdom Metazoa; phylum Chordata; class Mammalia; order Rodentia; family Bathyergidae; genus Heterocephalus; species Heterocephalus glaber. The sequence continues at coordinate 2,227,754 of NW_028258327.1, forward strand.
GACTTGGTAATAGTCCATTGAAATTGCACAGCATTTTAGAGCGTTGTTCAGGCAAAGGTGTAATAATTTTAATAGTAATGGGTATAGTGACAGAGCTGAAAACACAAAGTTGGAACTTACAGTTCCTCTCCCTAGGTGCTTGCAGTTGTTTTGGTACTTACAGACCAAAAGTTACCACTTATGACTATTGGAATCTTGAGTACCATTGTTACAGAAGATAGAAGTAGTAGTGTGTTGTGTTTGTCTTCTTTTTCTTTGTGCAGTTGTTTCATATCAGTGAGCACTACTGCTGACATGTTTTTCTTTTGCATTCTGTCTCATGCTGTTGCCTTCCCATAGCCAGTAGTATATTCTGGTGCTGCAAAGCCTGAAAATCAGTTTTATTGACTTCAAGGGAAGAGGAATGTCTTGGAGACATGTATCTGTGGTCTTGTGAAATAAGTGAACACTGAGTTTTACCTGATATTTAAAGAAAACATTATCTTACTATTAAGTACGTATTTCAGTGAAGGTATAAAGCAGTTTAACCTGCTGATTTTAACTGGTATATATTAGTGCCCATGAGAACTCAGTAAGCACCAGATGAATAGACCTCTTCTAGGACAGTTTCATGCTCCTAGCATGTGAAATGCTGTATGATACATGAAAAAGTAATAAATTTTCCCCTCAAGACAGTTCACTAATCCTTATGCCAGACTTCTGTTTCTGACTCCTCAGCAATTCCCTCGTGGCACTGTTAAAGTGCCCTAATGACTTAAGAAGTATGTTTGTTTTACAGAAGCTTTAAAATCTCACATCAATTTTTCCCCTTTTTATAGGGAATAATCATATTGGACCAGAGGCCCATCCTAAAATGTCAGGCTTCCAACAATCACAGTGGTGCTCAATGCATGTTTACTGAATGAAGGAGTTAATAAATGGGCACAGACTGTTGAAGGCAAGCACTATTTTCATATCCTCAACATTAAACCTAATGCTTGTCCTAGTAGAACATTAATAAAGGTTTGTTAAATTGACATGAAGTCTTATCTGGGCCTCAGAGCAGATAGTTCCAAAAGAGCTCTTTCCCTTTGTCCAACACAAAATTAAATACGTTTCAGATGACAAAGGGGTTACGTAAGTCAACCAAGAAAGAAAATGAAAAACTCAGCTCTGTCCTTACATCAATAGGCTGAAATCCGATCTTTAGCAAATTAGGTTTGGCCACATTAAAAAGTGGATCAATATTCCTAGAAAAAGAAAGTTTGGACTTATAGTTAGAATCCCCAAAACCAAACACATTTGGATTTAAGAAATGTATCGGCATCCTTAAGACTCCATAAAATACTAAATTTCATTCGTTCTTTCAGTATGTTATTATGCATGTGCTTTGTGCCAGGCATCAAACCACTGAGGTTACGGTGGTAAATAAGTTAGACAAGATTCTTATCCCATGAAGCTCAGATTCTCAAAGGGGAGGCTGATAATAAATAAAGAAATATGATAATCTTGGGGGCAATAATTGTTTTGACAAATACAGAAGCAGGAAAATGGTAGAGAGTGACTAGGGGATGACAGTTGCACTACATATATATAACCTGTTTGTGTGTAGTCTGAGACTGTTTTTAAACACAATTTTCCATATAGTTATAGAAGCTTGCATGCATTGAATTTTAACTAATTTGACAAATCATTTGCTATGATAATGTCTGTTAAATTATTCTACTCTTTCCTTCTCCCAAATACTATAGTCATAATTCACATACATAGATGCATTTCCTTTCTTTGCATGTTTGTGTCTTTGGCAGGTCACCATTATTGCAGATGATAACTGCAGATTTTTGTGCTGGTCAAGAGAAAAATTAACTTACTTTCTGGAATCAGAGCCTTTTCTGTATGAAATATTTAGGTATCTTATAGGAAAAGACATTACAAATAAGCTCTACTCATTGAATGATCCCACCTTAAATGATAAAGTAAGTGCTTTTTTGAATTTTTTTTTTTTAGTTAATCAAGCATGTACAGTGAGACATACTTCACTTTACCCAATCTGTGTTTTCCTGATTTCCATTAAGTAGTCATATATTAGGTGCAGAGGGGATATTGTAAGGGAGAGATTCTTGAGCAAGTCATTTCTTGAGAGTGAGGGAGAATTTTATAATTATTGCATTTGTCATTACCTAGTGAATATAGTCTGTATCAGGGGCCAGCATTTATGAGATGAAGTACTGTCCTCTTCAAAAGTTTTTTAAGTAACCTAAGGAAGATGGTAAGGGAATGGAAGGGAGTCAGAGAAGAGTACACCAGGGATGGCAGGGCCGAGAGAGGCTGTAGACGGGAAAGGCTGTAAACCCTGAAAGCAGCCAGCTGGCATTTTAGCAGAGGTCTCTTCCAGTCCTGCACATCTTCGTAGGTACAGCACCCCTAGGAAGCCCATGGGTGACGAGAAAGGATGAGCTTTCAGAGATGCACAGATCTTCAACAGTTTGCACTTGGACCTTAATTTCCCACATTTTTTAGGAGAAAATTTAAGTAGTTAAACAAGAGAACTTGTGAAACGTCATTTCTGTGATGCATACTGTTCTCCAGGAACACCAGGTATGGGTGTGCACCTCTTCAGTCATCTTGTCTCAACTCTCTGTCACATTAAGTTTGTGCTTATTATTTCAGATTGATAAATAGCTTATTGAGTAGGTTAAATTTCTTATAATGTGTATACAGTGAGAGCTGATAAAGTCACAGCTTACATTCATTGGATACTTAAGGTGCATCAGATACTCTTTTTTTCACTAGCCTATTACAAGGAAAAATACATGCTGTTACAGGGATTATATGATTCAAGTCTCAGAATCTTAAAACTTTGTTTTATAGAAGGCCAAAAAGCTGGAGCACCAGCTCAGTCTCTGTGCACAGATCTCCATGCTGGAAATGAGGAACAGTATAGCCAGCTCCAGTGACGGTGAAGATGGTTTGCAGCAGTTTCTGAGGGGCTCCTCCAGCACATCTTCCCTTTGTAAGTTACCTCAAAACTGATGAGACTCCAGCAATCTGGAGATGTCACTTTCACAGCCAGTATGACAGTTTAATCAAAAAATAACTTTGCTGGGCCAGGGATTTAGATCAGTGGTTCCGGCACCTGCCTTGCAAGCTCAAGGTCCTGAGTTCGATCCCCAGTACCAAAACAAAACAAAACAAAAACTTTGCAAGTAACTGTTTAGCAACATAAAGGTAGCAATAGCCAATTTTTTTCTAGATTTTTTCCCCGTATATTTCCCATCAGCTAATCCAACTTTAAAACTCATTATGTTTTAGAAATTGTTCACTTGTTTTGCCATATATACTTTGCTGGGAAAGTGTAAAATAGATTCGCTGGGAGAGTGTAAAATAGTCCACATATTTTGGTGGATAAAGTGTTTTCATGATTTTAGAGTGAAATCCTAGACCAACAGTGTGTTAAGAATGATAGGGAGGGCTGGGGATTTAGCTCAGTGGTTCCACCACTTGCCTCGCAAGCACAAGGACCCGAGTTCGATCCCTGGTACCAAAAAAAAAAAAGTCACCTTCTTCAAAGAATGATAGGGAAAAAGCTGCTGGAGGTTTAACTGTTGGATTATCTCAGCTTGAGCACCAAGAGTTAAAAATTGGTTGCATAATGGGATGATCCTGAAAAGGAAGATCTTGCAACATCCCTGAGTTACCACTGAGAGGCAAGTTTTCCAGACTCTTCCAAGTTTAGATTGCTTTAAATCATTTTAAATGGCACAAATGAGACAGGTTTTCAAAATTAATAAATAAAATGGGGGAAATTAAATTATTATAAGTATCCAGTGTTTCCATTGTACAAGTTAAAAACTTTCACATTTCCAATTATATTCTGACCCAAAGCCACTTGTTTAAAATTGCAAGCACTCATTCAGTAATCCTGTGTTTATATAAATGATCTTGTAACTTTGTGTGCTTCAGATAAATTGTGTTAGTCAGAAGAGGATGGAATTTATAAGGCCATATAGTTGGTGTGCAGGGCAGGCAAAACTTCCCCTCTTCCCTTTTATGGTTTCCCTTTTTATTTATTTGTATTTTGGCTGGCCCTGAGAATTAAACTGACATAGGACAGGTTAACTGGAGAAGTTTATACATAATACAAGTTTTACATGGCACAGACCCTGCAGAAGGAAATGAGACACAAAGACGTAGAGTCAAACACTTTAACGTGTATTGAATTGGACAAAATAAGGAATCGTGAAAAATTAACTAAATTATGTTGGAATACTTGAGTTATTTAAATAGGGTTTGTAAAGAATTCTCTGTCTCAGCTTCCTGTCCCTGATAAGAGTGCTGTTACTCTTCTTTAATAATTATTTTCTTTTTGATTAGTACATGTTTGTAGTACATTCCTGTGTTCAGTTGGTAACATGCACATGACACATCTTGCTTCCTTTCTCATTCCCTTTTCCTCTCTTCCCTCCTTCTCTTGATCTCCTTTCTATTTGAGAAAGATCTTTCTCCCTGCTTCCTGTTATCTTTTTTATTTTGCTCTTTATTTATAACTTGGGTTTCTCATATAAAAGAAACCATATGATATTTAATTTTGTGTGTCTGATTTATTTCACTTATGGGCTCAGGATGCATCCATTTTCATACAAATGACTCAAGTTTATCTTTCTGTATGGCTGAGTAGTACTAGGGCATCTTTTACATGGGAATTTTGTTTCTTGTATGTCAGAAATCTGTTCAGAAGTGATGATCAGCGAAGGTCAGAGTGACAGTCTTCTTGCACTTGCTGTTTTTTTAAGTGCCTTTAAAACTCAAAACGATCAATACGCCACAATAGCATAGTTTTAATTTCTTCAGATGTAACATTCGAAAGCAAAATCTAAGCATAGAAATATGTCATGGACAGCAAGGGCATTTCAGGTGCAACACATGTAACAAATTTATTGCATGGTTTCTTTTAAAAAGTATTAACTGAGGCTCCATGTGCAGTTTGGGTGATGCCTTGGGCCATGTGCTCCCCACTCCAGGATTTGGCCAGAAAGCAGCCTAATGGGCTCTTGTTCTTAGGCAGAGGGAGGACAGTGGTGGCAGATTCACCAATGGCTCTTACATCCTGCTCCCAAGTGGGCTGTGTCACTTCCGTGATGTGGCTGTAAGTGCCGTCAGTAGTAGATCATTGAACCCTCTTGCTGTGCAGAGGGATGAGAGAAGGAGTGCAAGTGGTTTAACAGCAAACTGAGTTGACCTCAGTGGCTATTATTTTACTTTACAGATGAGGCAGTTGGGAGTGTGTTTATTCACTTGTTTGCATTGCACAGGGGTTGGATACAAATCTATGGATCCTGTTGGGTTGTAAAGCTCATGCTTGTTGACCCGAGTGATACCTAGCAAGGGCTTGCTGCTGCTTAAGCACACAGAAACCAGTACTTTGGCATCAAGTGTTTGCAAAAATAAAGAGACTTATTGCAGGCCAGCTGACAAGGAGACAAGCTCAAGTCTGTTTCCCAGTTGGCTAGTGGTGAAGGAATTTAAGTGGCCTGAGGTAAGGGGAAGTAGAGAGCTGATTGGTGGTAGTAACCAGGAGTCTTGGTGGAATATCCCACACTCTGTAGGCCAGACTACGTGAAACTTGTGGAAAATTCAGAATGATTGACAGCACATGTCACTTCTAACCTTGGTTCACAGGGCCCTGTTCTCATTCCTCAGGTTCTGCTCCTTAGAGACTTTGGTTCTGGCTAGCTCATTTTAGGTCACATTCTAGGATTCTACACCTGCCTTTGGAAAAACAACCTGGGGCTGGGGATGTAGCTCAGTGGTACAGTGCCTGCCTGGCAAGGATGAGGCCCTGAGTTCGATTCCTGGTACAAAAAAAAATCTTGAACAGTTTTTAGGAACAGCAATGTTCCTGTTTTATGATTTCATTTCAAAATTTCCTCTGTGTTTTAAAAAGAGAAAGCTGTAAGTGACATTGGCTAGCGCTTGACAACTCTATGTGTTAGCCACAGCAGCTGTGTTCCAACAGCTTGTGTACATTGCATCTGGTGGATACATTGCCAAAGTCTAATTTGTGGGCTCCGTTTTCATCTCTTTCTGTGTGTGTGTGTGTGTGTGTGTGTGTGTGTGTGTGTGTGTGTGTATCTGCATTGTTTTGGTTTTTTGTTTGACCTGTGGAACATTCTTAAATGTGCATGTGCATCTCCCAGGGAGCTTATTAAAGCTCCTGATGTGGTGGCTGTTGAGTGGGGCTGGTAGTGTAACAGACCCAGGTGATGCTTTTGTGGCTGGTCTGTGAACTGCACTTTGGAGTAGAGAGGCTATAGAATTACCAGTGTTCTGAAATTATGCTGATTTTGACATTCTAGTACATGATGTGATCAAACTGGTGAATGTTTAAACAAAAATTTTATTACAGTACAAACCAGATTGCCACTAAACCTCCTCAAAATACACTCCCTCGCTTAGAACACACTTATCCCATCACTTTTACCACTTTCTGCAGCAGTTTACAGAAATTTCTGTCAAAAACATTTTGGTATGTTCACATCCACCTTCTTCACTGGATCTGGCACCGTGAGACTTGGGGCTCTTCCTCGAAGTTGAAATGACCACAAAAGGTAAACATTTTGAATCAATTCAGGACATCAAGGCAGCCACAACAGTGCAACTAAAGAAATGCATGGAAGAGGACTTCCAGAACTTCTTCAGAAAATGGCAAGAATGGTAGGATAAGTGTGTCCAAAGCAAGGGGAGACATTTGGAGGGGGATTTAATGGCAATATCTTTTACCGTAATAATTTTTTAAAAAAATTATTCACTTTAGTTTTAGATGACATCTTGTGTTTCTCATCTATTGATCGTTCAGGGTAGCAGCTTCCGTGGACTGTGGTGAAGGCACTACTTTTAAAGATCCCAGCCAGTCTGGGATATAATACCAGAAACATACTTCATTACATAGCAGATGTGCTATTAAACAGAAATGCAGTTCATAAAGGTAAAGGGAAACTTTAAGTGAACTGTTTCAATGAAATGACTGCCACCTCCATTTCTTATGTTGTGCTGTCTTTTTACAAGTCTCACAATGCTAAACCCACAGCAAGATCTCTCCTCTCTTCACAAGATTCTGTGTTCCACTTTAAACTGTCATCTGAAGGGGAGAAAGTGAAGTGATGAGATAACCTGAGAAAAATTAATTCCTATTATTCAATAGCTCATAATCCAGTGAACTTAAAACTCTTTTCACTCTCCATTGCTTTGTTTACTGGGTTTCATTTGCATGTATGATTGTGAGATGGGGAGAGGTGAGGGCAAGATGTCCAAGATGAGTGAGACGGGCTTAGTGCCATCATATGTTTATCAGCCTTCTTCTCTCCGCTGCTGGACCAAGGTGCTTGCTCATCAGGTAATCTTGTCATCTTCTCTCCTTACAAGGTTTTAATGCATAAAACTTTCTGTCTTCCTCCTGCCCTCACAGATAGATTGTACACCGTCCTTGGCAATTCCATCACTAATAAGTAGTGCTGGAGCACAGGCATTGCCATGGTAACAGGGGGGCATGCCACATTTCTTTGAAGGTTAATTGAGGTTAAATAACCTGTTGTCTTGGCTTTTTTTTATTCATAAGACAATATAGGCAATATCAGTTGGAACTCACCTTTGAAAGAACGTCAGTTTAAACCATTTTTTCATGAAATAATTAACATGATGTTATCAAAGATGCTATAAAAAATTTAGAGAGCTATTTCTTATAAAAAACAAGTATTTTTCTTTTTTGAGACTGTTTTTCGCCATGTAGTTCAGGGTGGTTTTGAACTCACTATGTAGCCCAGGCTGGCCTTGAACTTGCAGTGATCCTCCTGCCTTGGCCTAATAAGTGCTGAGATTATAAGCTTGTGCCACCCTCCTGCCTTGGCCTAATAAGTGCTGAGATTATAAGCTTGTGCCACCATTCCTAGCCAAGAAGCAAGTCTTTTAAAGTACTTTTTTGTTATTGGTGTCCAGATGGTACTCTGAACAATCTACTAACTCCATGTGACCTAGTTGTACAAATATACTTAAGTTAGCTTGCATCTGGTTAGTAGTTTCATCTGCAAAGACTAGCAATATGTCTGATATGACAAGTTTCTCTCAGATCTTATGTATTTATTTACCTAGAATGATACAAAAAACCAAAATAGCATTCCTAGTTTCAAGGCTCATTTCATGAAATAATCTGTTCAGCTCAGGTTGCATTTCATTCCTACTGTGAATGGCTGTAGACTTACAAACAACTAGCATTGCATGAACTATGCAGTGAAGTGGGGAGCAGATGTGATCAGGCAGCAGCTGAAGGGAGAGGAGCCTATGAGCAATTCTCAAACTCACCAAAAGGGCTAGAGAAAGACCGCATCCCCATTTTGTAGATGAGTAAACTGTGGCTCCGGGAGGTTGGATTATCTGGTTAAGGTCACTTGGCTAACCTTGAAACAGAAGTGTTGAATGTGTTGTTAAGTTCTTGCTTTGGTTTTTTACCCCACAGTTAGCAGTATCAGTTTATGAGTAAACTTGTTTAAGGGTGTTCAGCATTCCTGTAGCAGCTGATACATGCTGACCACTGTCCAGGGCATTTTCATTTAATCCTCACAACCGCCCTGTGGGTTGGTGTTCATTTCCCCCTTGGAGTGAGGAATATGACATTATCTCCCCAGCCAGCAGGGACTGTGCTCGGACTCCAGAGTCCCTGTCCTCCCTGTCCAGCCATGACCTTTTTCCTCAGCCAGCATGTCCTCACCTGTAAGGTGTCTGTGAAGGGACTGTGTACAGGTAGACATTTTTAATCTTAATAAAAAATTTAAAAATTATGTATATAGACATCAGATAGTCAAAACAGAAATCTTACAATAAAAACCTAACCCCTTGCAACTTAATTTTAGCCAGGCTCCCAAAAAAGTTACTTTGGAGCAATTTTTGTTCTGAATCCTGAGTAATGTGCTATTTATTGATTTATCCACTTAACCTTTTTCTTCTACCTTCCCTTCCCCTTACTCTTCCACATGGTAATACCAGTGGTTCTTATTCTTTTATTATTTACCTTTGTAACATTAAATAACACACCTAAACATCCCTTTCTTTTTCTCTCTATATGATTTTTAAAGATGAAGACGTTGGATTCCCTGATCACCCACCTAAATGGTCTGGAAATGATCTGAGAATGACCCCTGTGATCCAGAGATAACCTGTTCCTGAGAGCCATTAACCTATGCCAACTTCCCCATTAGCCTTGATTTTGTACATTTTGCTTGTATACCTCAGTGCTGGTGCTGAGCTGATTTAAGGGAAAATTAGGTGCAAAAGCCACAGCTATCCTTAGGCATTATTATTCAGAAAGCTTCAATTCAAACTCAGTTCCCTCAATTAAAAACAAAATCTTACAGGGCCTGGGTAGTTCAGTGGTGGAGGGCTTGTCTAGCATGACAAGGCCCTTGGTTTGATTCTCAGCACTAAGAAAAAGGAAAAAAGGAAAAAAAAAATGGTATAAATAAGCAAAGGCAAAAAAAAAAAGATGATAATTTTTTCTAGCAGAGAAACTATCAAATCCTTCTCTATCCCCATTTATCAAATATTGTATAATCTAATTAAAATTCCAAACCCTTGTAAGATTTTTTAATTACTTGCTAAAGTAGTTGGCCAGATGGTTAAACATAATAAAAATAATAACACTTTGAAAGGAATGAAGAAAATGTCATTAAAGTTAATAGGAGAGTGGGAAAAAAAAATCTTAGAACATTACACTGGTTAGATTACAAAAGTGTTGCTCCTTCGTGAAAAAGTGTTTCATAAGTCAAGAAAAGTCACTTGACAAACTTCACACTGTGCTACTCATTTTGCAGCTCAGACTTGAGGTAGCTTATTCATTCTCAGGAACAGGCATGACCTTTACTCTGGTTTTCAGAACAACAAATGTCTGTTTACTTTTGGAGAGACTCTCAGGCCCTCATATAATTAGAAGCACACTGAAATCTAAATCAGCTTAGTAGGGATCAAATGCCAGCAAAGGGAATTCTTTACCTAACTTTTCCCTCTTCGGTGTCCCAGAGTTTTGATGGTTATCATGTCCAATCTCCCCAGTTCATGTAACTCAGGACTTGAGGGAGGCACAAAGGCCCATCAGGGTCCCTGAGCCAGTCCTCCATGCAGGCAGGTCCATCTGCACTACAGGTAAGGACCCTCAGGGCAGGCAGTGAAGCCCACAGGAGGTGCCTGTCCTCAGTTAGGAGAGGAACTGGCCACTGCCTGGACAGGTGAGCTGAAGAACTAGGACTGGAAGTCCCATTTGACCCAGCTATTCCTCTGCTGGGTATCTTCCCAAAAGATTTAAAAGAATCATACCATAGTGATATATATGCACCCATGTTTACAGCAGCACAGTTTGTAATAGCTACAACTTGGAAACAGCTCAATTGCTCATCAACTGGAGACTGGATAAAGAAGATATGAGGTTTTTTTTTTTATAAAATGGAGTACTACTCAGCCATAAAGAACAAGAAACTAGAGACATTTATAGCTAAATGGATGCACATTGAGGCGATACTCTTAAGTGAAATAAATAGGACACGTGTAAATAGCAAATAGTTTCTCTTGTGTGAGAAACTATAAGTGTAAATAAGAATTAAAATTATAATTGATAATGTGAAATAGGAAGAAAAGATCTAAAGAGGAAGGGGAAGTGGGAGGGGTGGGGGAAAGGAAAGAAGGGAAAGGAAAAAATATGAGAAAATGAAAAAATGGAAACAAAATCTTTGTAAATAGGGAAGGGTGGAGGGGGTGAAGGAGGTCAGGAGAATGGGGAAAAACTAAGAAACAAAATATGTCATGTAAAGGTACAGGTTCCCAATGATGAATGTCATTCTATTGTATACCTAAAATGTACCAATAAACTTAATGAAAAAAAAAATAATGACATTAGAGACACTGCATTCCTGGTACTAGCTGTGGATTCTCAGAGTTTTGTTTTCCAGGTGGGGTTTATAGTTACTACATCACACCAGTGTCTGGGCTCGTTATGCATTCAGCAATTTTCATTTCTATGTTTTTTCATAGACATGTCCTCCCCTCACCAGCGAGCCTCTGCCAAGATGAAGCCAATACAGGAAGGGGTGGAAGATGATGATGAGGTCTTTGAACCGGTGACTCCAAATATATTTAAAGTTCATCAGTTGCCTTGATCAGAATTCAAGTTACCAAGATAGAAATTGTCCTGAAGAAATTCTAAATATACCAGCACTTTTTCATGGCTTTTAGTCTCTTCTGCTTTAGTACATCTAGACTGGCAGAGACTGAGGGCAAGAAAGTGAGGAAGGGTCAAAGATTAAAAGGTTATTTTTATTGTCCTTTTTATTGGGAAGCTTTTTAAGTTTTACTGAGCCTTCTGACTAAATGTCATTCTATTTTAAGACATATTTTTACAGTATTTTGTAGGTACAGTATATTGTTTTAACTTTAAAAACTTAGAGTTCTGTCAATACAAATGCCTTTTTACTTATTTTTCCAAGTTTTAGCTCATTTTCCTCAAAAAATATTTTCTCTATCATAGCAATTTCAAACGGATGTCTGTTTGATCCTTTTAATAAACAATGTAAGTTAAAATTGAGGCTAAGGTGACATTTAAAAAGCAAGAAATCTTACACTTTGTTCAGTTGACTTTACGGGAAATTTTAGAGAAAGATGTGTTTTAACTGGCTTTCTTTTACTCCCAGGCCAGAACTATTCCTCCACTAGATCATTTTACTTAACTGGGCACTGTGTAGATAGCTTGATAATGACCAAACTCATCTGAGTTTACTCATTACCCTTTTATTATGTCATTTATCAACTGATCTGAAGCCCAAAGCTGAAAACTGCTAACAAATGGAAGCACTTCTGAGCTCAATGTCAACTTTCAACTAAACTCAGCTTCCTTGTGATTTGGGGCCACCTTGCCTCGCACACTCAGATGTTGCAGATGCTTTTCTTGAGATAGGTGTCACAGAACGAGGAGCCCAGAGATCAGCTTCATTCTCTGGTCTGTTTCTGTGGCCTCAGAGTGTTCCTTCCAAGGCATAGATGTCTCTTTTATAGTGTACCAGATACTTTGTGCCAGAGCTGTGGACATGAACCTCAGGTCTTGCCATGGATGCCCAGCCTAGCTACTGCAGTGAGGGCCTTGATTCCAAAATTCTCTTTTCTACTACCACAGAATCATGTTTTAGGAAACAGTGGTATTTACCCAGTGGGAAAGGACAGCAGTTTTGCTTAAATCATCAATCCATCTGGTCAGTGTGGCAGTGGCATGTGCTTAGTCCATTCCATTGAATGAGACCCACTAATTGGCTATGTGAGTCTTGCCCTATTTATGTTTATATTGTTTCATTAAATAGCTAAGAAAAGTTCCAAATGAAATTATCTTCAAGTCAACTGAGCCAAAGGAAACATTTCTTGCCATGAAGTAACTTCTGTTAGAGAAGAAAAATAAGCTAGTCTATGGCGACATCATCATCATCTTAGAGCCATCTTTTTAAAGCTAGTCATTTTAGTATTTCACTTGAGTTAAATTTATATGCCAGGAAATTTATACAGACTAGTTACCCAGCGCTGATACCTTTATCAAATACTGGGTCATTAACATCTGAGACAAAAGGCTGATTGCACTTTACTGCCATAACAGACTCATCAGTTTGCTAAATGAGGTATTTGTTTTGGAAAGATGAAGCAAAGGTGAATGAGTTAGCCTTAGCTTTCAAGTTGTAAGACTCCTAGGTCAAACTCTCTTTCTGTACTGTAACTACGATGTGACAGTATTGGTTTGGCTTTTCTTGAATTACAGTAAGGTCAGACAGCCCATTTACTTTACACATGCAAAAGGCCAGTTTACAAAATCACTTTATAGAGTGATTAGACAGGACATCTTCCCTGAGGAGAAAGTGATTTTAGATTCTGCTGTAGCCGTGTTTTTAATGTTCCATGAATCCATGGAACCTTGCCGTTTTCTTATCCTGGCCCATTTCCTGGCTCATCTCACTTTGTAAACACTACACAGCAGAGAAGGTCATCTCTAAATGATCAACCTGGTTGTGTTTGGAGGTTCGTTTCTTTGGTGCTTGGAACAAACCTGTTTTAAAAGCACTTTGTGAAATAATCATTTACTGTTGTTATTGAAATGTGTATCAGTGTCATGGATAACGAAGATTATAATCTCAAGGTTAGGAATCTTAAAAGAGCCACTTAGCCTGAATGGGAAACATGAAACTATTTTTAAATACAGACCTCCAAGGAAGACAATGAGACTCCGAGAACAGAAGCGATAAGCCATTGAGTAGCCCTCCCACATAGACTTGATTGCAAGGTAGCAGATAAGGAAACAGAAAAGTGTTTTAAGTATAAGATCTCCTATGGGTGACTTTAAACTCATTTATACAAGTATGTCTTTGTAGAACACATGAATACATAGATAAAACCATGTCCCGCTGCTAAAGCCTCCAGTAAGATGCTTCCTGTGTTTTTTGGCATTTACTTAGTTAGCTATGTGATCAGTGTACAGAAAAAGGTCTGCAAAAACTATTCTATATATAGCCCCAAATCTATATAACATCAGGTTGGTTGTATGAATTTAGAATGTAATATTTATATTAGAATGTGTATTTCACTTAAACTGTTTTGAAACTCCTTATAAATTTTTACGTGTATAAAAATAAGACAGCATAGATGCTATATAAAACCTCAATGATATTTATCTATCAAAATAGTAATAATGGGTGCTATATGATTATTTTTCAGTGACCATTCTTGGCTTCCTGGGATTTTTTCCATTTCTCCCTGTCACTTTAACCATTGGTCACCTTCTGCGCTTTGCTCCTCAGTGTGTGCACTTGAGACATCACCTCAGTATCTGGTTCTCCTGTGTGTCTGAAGCTTTTCTTTTCTGCCAGTTTCTGCTTCCTAGGTCCCTATCATGGCCCCAAAGACAGTCACTTGGGTACTGGGAAAGTACTCAAGGGGGAAACTGGTATAACCTACATGCTGCCCTGTTGCCAGTGCACCCCAGTAATGATGTGGCCCCCAGTAAAGATTTCATGCTAGAGTGTAGCCAAATTCGTGGCATGTGAGTCAGTCCTTATCTTTGGAAGTAGGTGTGTAGCTCCAAAGATTCACCTTCAAAAATAAAATCCATTTCCTTGGTCATTTCTAAAGCTGCTTACAGAAAACATTTGAGCCTGTCACTGTCACGCCTTAGCTTCCCCTCCCTTCCTCTTTCTAATACTAGTTTCCCAACCGTCCTTTCTGGAGCAATACTGCCTACTTAATTCAGAGTTCCAAGAATTTGTAAGATGCTGGGTGGGAAAGTAAGGCTCAACATACTACTCACTGCTTTGGTCCTCCTCCTCATGAGATGATGCTCTCACCAATGTTAGCTGTATTTTATCTCAAACACCTGTGGAAACCTGCTTATAGGTACCATTTATAGGTTTTCTGTTATATCTGCAACCTAGTTTTAAAGCACATGAGGATTTTATGAATGTTCCACACAGATACATTATAGGAAACTTTTAGGTATCATTTGGATTGATAACATTTACTTTATAACAAAGATACATTATGCCAGAATAGAGCTTTATAGTTTAAAATATCTTCATATGTTGCCATTTTATCAAATAAATTTCTTACTCAGAAAATGTGTTTTCATTTCTCTTACTTGTGACTGGTTTATCTGATGGCATGCTTCAAGGGTAGGGTTGGTTCAGTTACCTCTAGAGGTTACAGGAATTGTCCTGTTTTAGACAGTCTGAGCTGCCTGGAAGCCCTCTTGGGTTAGATTCATTGAATTTCAGAGTGCCAGTCTGCCATCGCTGCTGCCTCTGGCCATGAAAGGAGAGGGCTGCAAAACAGCATCACCAGTGTTGACTGGAGCAGCCACTGAGAAGCCTTCAGGAAGGAGTTTCACTATGGGAACACAGGGATTCAGCCTTTTACTCACCACATCTGAAAATGCTCTTCTAGTTTCATAAGGCTAAGTAATACAAGTAGTCATGAAGGAGTGACAGGAAACGCCCCTGCTACCCCAGATCTATTCTCAGGTGGGCAGGAGGGAACAGTCTTCTCGGAGAAACCCAGTTTTCTTTTGTTTTTCTCTCCAAGGTATTAGAGTGGAAACTTGACAGACCACCTCTTGGCCTTTAGTAGCAAATCCTTGGCATCTAATTCACCCAGTCTGCTCAAAGGCTATAGCCAAACAAAAGGGGCATCTTACACCACCACAAGTCAACACTGTCCAGTAAGCCACATCACCCAGGTCTGAGGGTGCTGAGCCCTGAACTTGCTGAGCCAGTTCAGAGCAGCTTCTCACCTGAGCCTGTGATGTATGTAAGGCCTGAGGGTTCCCATTTGTGTCCACTTGGGGTTAGACAGACATGGCTACAGCCTGCCAGAAAGTAACGGTGACAGGCTTTGGCTATAGATTTATGGATGCAGAGGTAGTGGTGAGGGAGAGGGGCAAGTCAAAGGTTTCTAGTTTGCATTACTGCTGGTTATTCCTTGGCTCATGACGTAGCAGAAGGCCAGCTTTGAGTGAAAAGCCTGAGTATTTTTCATGTTGAGTTTGAGGAGCCTCTGGAAGAGTGGAGAGATGTCAAAGAGGTAATTGGATACATCAGTCTGGAGCTCACTGGGGAGATCTGGGCCGAAGATACAGATTTCCAAGCTAAAGGTGGATTTGAAAGCTTAACAGCTTCCTAATACATAGATTTTTTAAAAGTATGGTATTTTCCTTCAATGAATAGCTTTTTGATCTTTTATTTTGAAATGTGTTAATATCAGGCGATTGGCATAACTCAGTGAGCCAGTGTTTATTAAATGATCAATGCATGGTATCATAAATTCACGTATGGGTATAAGATCCATTCCAAGTGCAAGCTGGACCAAAGGTAATAGCATAAGAAAGTCATATGGTTTCAGATCCCGTATTACAACTAACCTTTAAAAAAATGACCACTTGGGTTTTCTTGTGGTATCAAGAATGTCCACAGTGATCTCTAAAGCCTATTAAAATACTACCTCCTTTTCCAAAACTTGTGTCAAGCCAGCTTTTCTTCATATACTTAAACCAAAACAATATATTGCAGCATACTAAATGCAAAGCAGCTGTGAGACTCCGTCTTCTGTCTCCTATGAAGCTGGGCTTTCTAAAGATTTGCAAAAGCGTAAAACAATACCACTGTAATGTTCTCAGTTT
Source organism: Heterocephalus glaber (assembly GCF_053883595.1). Taxonomy (NCBI): domain Eukaryota; kingdom Metazoa; phylum Chordata; class Mammalia; order Rodentia; family Bathyergidae; genus Heterocephalus; species Heterocephalus glaber. The sequence continues at coordinate 2,243,967 of NW_028258327.1, forward strand.
TGTAAAAATTACTTTTCAAGACAAATGCTTTTTGTGTTAGTATGTAATGAGTTTATTGTTTTTAAATAAAATATCACTCTCTAAGCACTGCTGCCTGGGGCCTGCACAGCTCTCCTCAGGTTCCTGCAACAGAACCCCAACTTGTTTCTGCCCCAGCCTCACATTTTCCAACCAACATTTGTGCTGCTGTCAGAGTACTGGGGAAATTTACAATCACAGATGAAAACACTGATGGGGCCTCTTCACCTCCCACATTCTCAGCACAGACACCCATGCCTTTCCCTCAGCCAGTTGCTTCTCTCCCTTACTTCCACCAGGGCAGTGACCTCGCCATTCTCTGAGCTCAGCACATCCCAGCCCACCCCTGCCCGAAATGCTGCTCTTCCCCTCTTCCCCGAGGTGAGGGGCCTCAGAAGCTCCTACTTCTCTCAGCTGAACTGTCACATGCTCCGTGGAAGCACTCTACTACCATGGATTTATGATGGTATTACAGTCAGCCTTCCATATCCAGATTCTGCATCCACAACTTCAATCAACCCCTAATTGAAAATATTTAGAAAAAAATTGTTTCTCTATTAAACACGTGCAGACTTTCTCGTCATTATTCCCTAAGCAACCCAGTATTAACTATTTACACAGCATTTACATTGTATTTGTTATTGAATACAATGGTATTAGGGATCATTTAAAGCATACAGGAGGATATACCTAGGTTATATGCAAATGCTACACCATTTTACAGAGGGGCTTTAAACATCTGTTGGGGACCTGGAATTAATCTCCCTCAGATACCATGGGATGACTGGCTAACCCCAGCAGGGACACTCATTTAGTTACTCACTTCAGCTCACTGTTGAATTTAACAAACCTCTTTCACTTAACCTCTATGTGAACACCAACAGTACCATGAAAGTGGCAGGACAGGCTTTAGTGTCCTGTCCCCTTTTTAGAGGGAAGGGAAATGAAGTGCAAAGAGAATAAGAGATTGGTCGAAGGTCGCACTCCTGACAGGTGACACAACCAGAGCCCAAACACCTGGTTGGTCTGGGCACTTTCCTAGTTCCCCCTTCCAACTCTGAAAATCCTATTGATTCCCCACCAGTTTTTATTCTCCTCCTACTCTCTAGGTTAGACCTCTTTCCACTTTGGACCAGTTCTACAGCTCCCACACCATCTAGGCCAGCTTCTCCCAGTGGTGGCACCAATGGACCCTGGATGGTGACTACTTCATTAATTATTACCTTGTTATGTACTGGGGGCAAATATATCCCCGACTTCCAAGGTCTCCTAGCTCTCTAATTCATTCAGTCATGAACCATTCTGCTATATGTTTCTAATTTCTTACCCCCATCTGCTTGTCAAGCCTTACAGTGCTGTAGAACTTAACACTGCTGGGCCAGCACCTAGGGCCTGCTGCTTAGAGAATGAAACACTGGGACTGAGGATTTTACATTCTGACTCCGTAAATGGCAGGCCAAGAAAACCGAATGTGGTTTGAACTAAGCTCAACCTACCATCTCACAGCTGAGTAAATGGAAATCCCGCAACTTCAAAACTCAAAATCCTGAGTTTTACAGGATTACAGCCATGGAACTCTTTGTATCTATCTACCAATGATAAAAACCTGCAGGGCTGCTTGCATCTGTTGTTAGCTAATTAATTAGACAATCTGTGCAGAGACTGGCTGAGGTGACATGTCAGAAGGAGCACAGACATAGAACAAACCTCAGGCCCAACCTTTCAACAGGCCAGCTACACTATAAAACAAAACCAAAATGGAACCAAACTGAAAAGCAAATGGATTATTTTGCCAAGACATACAAGCTATAAAAAGAGCTAGAATCCCATTATAGTTTTCCTGCTATGGAGTCTGCTCACCGGCTTCTCTTCAGTCCAGTCCTCTTAGTTGCTGAGAGTGAAGCCACATGCATATCTTGTTCTCAGATTCTTTGCTTAAGTTACTGAGTTTCCATGCTGAAATGTATATGTATGTATACGAGGAGGCATTTCTTAGAAAAAAAGAATTAAAAAATTGTATACTGTATTAGCTTTTAAAATGGCCTACCAGTTCACATGAAAATGTGGGGTTTTGGTTACATTTTGCCTAATAGATTTCTTATCTATGTGGCTCACCTCAACCTCACAGCTCTACAGCACACACCTAAATAGGAGGCAGCATCCCCCTGGACAGGGCATTGAGGTCAGATAGATGGGGCTCTAAACAGAGTTCTCACATGACCATATGCAAATGCTTCAATCTCTTGGAGCCACTGTGTCCTATATGTTCACTAGAACCATTCCTAACACAACAGGAGCACAGTAAAGTTAGCCCTCATCCCCTTTCCCTTTTTCTTTTGGCTGTCAAGTAAAATCCTTAAGCTTTCTGGAATCTTGGCAACCAAGTCCTACAAAGAGCTCAAGTTGTGCCAGGACCTAAAGACAGGTTGAATAGGGAACTGTTTCCAGGGCTCCTTCTGCTCACAGAATAAGTGGCTGAAGGCATGGATAGCCTAGCACCCCCTACAGCCCCTCCTGATCTGTGGAGGGCAGAGAGAAGAGCTCATCTTCCCCACTCAGCAGAGAAAGGAGGCTATAGAGACACTCTACATGGGCAGTAGATGGAAAACACCAGTGGCAGGCTAAATGATGATCTCCACAAAGTGGAGAGAAGGAAGAATGTGCTAAGCTGTGAGTAACATTTAGCAAAGTAATCCCTTTGCTTATCTCCATGGCAACTACATATAAGCCAGAAGCAGGTGGGATGGATCCACATGGAATACTTGATGGATATGTTTTGACAATAACAACGGAGAGATCCCAAACAGTGTGGAGAAAGAAGTTTTCAAACACTTAAAACTTGTATTTGGCTGCTAATTAATGCTGAGATATCCAGCAAATTACATCTCCTAATTTGGGCCTCATTTTCACCAGTAAAATGAGATTAGATCAGGCATGGGCTCTTCTAGCTTCTGTGTTCCTAGTTCCAAGTGTGTACACTTCGCAAGGGTTGTTAAGGTGTGGCATCACTACATGCATCTTCTGGTGTCCAACTGGGGTCAGGACTGACTTTCTTTCTTCACTATTTTCGGTTGAGGATGATTTTGGTGGTTAGGCAAAGTCTCCCCAACTGCCAACCCCCTTTAGCTGTCCTTATCCAAAGCAGTTACATTGTTCCTTGTCCTCCACTAATGCTGTGTTGGTTTAGAGTCACGACATTATCATTATTAACACCAGAACTGTATTAAGTCCTTTCATCACCAATATTCAGTGTTCTTTTCTGTATCATTGAAACAGTCTCTCCAAAGTGACCCTTAAAGCAGTGTGCTGGCTAAAATACCCCTTCTAGAATAGTGTTGCAGTTTTCCTCCAAAGACAGAAATGGTTGAATTTCAGAGGAGACAGACTAAATTTCAGGTAGTCAGTCCAAACGGTCTCAAATTGGAGCAGAATCACTCAGAACCTCCCAGCTTGCTGAGCCCTACCTCCAGAGTCGCAGTACATCTGGGGTAGAGCCCACAAATCTGCATTTCTAAGAAGTTCTGAGATGATGCCAATGCTGCCACTGAGGAAAGGATACTCTGAGTTCCCTTTATTTGTCAGTCTACCCCTTATTTGACAAATGAGGAAATTATGGTAGGGAAAACTGAACTCAAATGTCTCAGTCTGTTTTCTGTTGCTATTAAAAAATAACATGATGCTGTGGTTCCAAAGGTCAAGAGGCCCTATCTGATGAGGGTCTTCTTCCTAGTGGGAACTCTGCCCAGTTCCTAGGCAGCACAAGGAATTACAGAAGACACAGCAAGCTTGGGTTTCTCTCCTTATAAAGCCACTAATAAGATCACGGAGGTAAACCCTCAGGACCTCATATATCCCTAATTACCTCACCAAAGCCCACCTCCAATACATTAACATATGAACTAGGTGATTAATTCCAAGGGACACTCCCAAACCATCACACCAACGAAAACTAAACTCATGTGTGGCTCACAGCCCAGGGGCTTTCAAGTGAAAGCAATTTATATTTGTTGGCTCTATGCAAGTAGTCTCAAATTTTCTATGAGTCACTCTGAGAACCAGTTAAACATCTACCTCCAGGGATGACACTCAGAGATACTACACAACACACTAGAATGGTGATCCTCATACTCCTGGTTGTACATCAGAACAAAGATTCTAATGCAATTCATCTGGGCATCAGGAGGCATGCAAGTTTCCCAGGTAGTTCAGATGGGTAGTAGATTTGGGAAGCTCTGGTCTAGAGCAGGCCTAGGAGCTTTCCTTTGTGCAGGCACACCAGGTAATTTGCGTGGAACTCCCAGCGGCCCAGACTTTGCAGGCTAGTGTCATCACGCATGGTCTTGCTTCCTGCTAGGGGAGCAGGAGTATTGGTGTGTGTGCAGAATGGCTAGAAGTAGTGAGTGGCAAAGCAAGTGTGGGTCAGCACAGTCTCATTATTAGAGATAATTAAGTTAGTTAAAAATTATTATAAGGCTGTTAGACAAAGCCGGGCCCTCAGCATAGAAAAACAATGGAGGCTTATTCACTGGTTAACATTAAAAGAGAAAAGACACCTTGCCCAACTACTTCCCCAGGAGATAAATAGCAGTGACTAATATTCTAAATGGACATCAATCTCTCTAGCCCATTTACCTTCAGGAAATTCCTTGTGACTTGTTTTCCCATTTGGTCCTCCTTTAATCAATATTACCTGGGTGATTGTACTTGTAATCTTACTGGTTGATCATGGTTTTGTCCCACCTCAAGCCCACCTTGTAATTTACCATTGGGTATTAAAGTTTTGTCTCACCTTGAACCTTCCTCACCTCGTGGCTTGGCTCAATAAAACAAGGTAGGGTAAGCAGGCAACCCACTTTCTGGTTCCCGTTCTGTCTCTCTCTTAGAGACAGAAGCTATCTTTCTCTCAATAAATTTTTCCTAGTCTTAGCATCTGTTGTTCCTAGAATTCATTCTTCGATTTTAGAGAACATAAACTCACGTTTTGGATATCTAGCAGGTTGGGAGCTATAATTTGTTTGGATTATTGGGGTTTTTTCCCCCATTAACTTCATTGGTACATTTTAGGTATAAAATACAGTTACATTCATCATTGGGATCTTGTACCATTACATGAGTCTCTTGGTTCTTATTTCTTTTCCCCTTCTCTTGCCCTCCCTTCACCCCCTCCACCCTTCCCTATTTGCAAAGACCTTGTTTCCATTTCTTTCCTCTTCTCATATTTTTTCCTTTCCCTTTTTTCCCTTCCCCTACCGCTCCCAATTCCCCTGCTCTTTTAGACCTTTTCTTCCTGTTACACAATATCAGTTATACATTTTTAAAATTACAATATTAAGATCTAGGAGACATTACCACAGATTTTACAGAATTTAAAAGGATATAGAAAGCATATTACAAAAGTCTTTTCTGAAATAAATTTGACAACTTCTAAGAAGTACCTTGGAAGACAAATTAATGAAACTAACTCTGGAGGAAATATAAAATTTGAATAGCACCTATTAAAGAAAGTATATTCCTAGCTTGAAAACCTACCTATATGACAACAGCAGGCTCATAAACATTTTAACTGATAAATTATATCAAACATTTAAAGCAGAAAAAAGAAGGAACACTTCTCCCCTCATTTTAGGAAATCAACATTGTGCTAATCCTAAAACTGGATAAGATAATAGAAGAAAAAAGTATGAACATAGATAGAAATTTGTTTAACAAAACAAACTATCAGAAGTCAGATCTGGCAGTATGTAGAAAGTGGTTTTGTTATAGGGATGGCAGTGTTGGTTCAGCATTGGAAGATCCACCCCCAAAAGTCATCATTTTAACAGAGGAAAGGAAAAAGCCATATGATCCTGTCACTAGTTGGAGAAAAAGTATTGGACTAAATTCTACAGCTGTTCGTGGTAAAAGCTATCAGGAGACTAGAAGTAGAACAGAAACTTTTCAACAGATTAAAGACATGTACTCCATACTTCCAGCGAGAACGCCTTCTATGAATGGAGACAATACAATGCTTTCTCCCTCAAGTGGGGAACAAGGGCATATATGCCTACTCTTCATCTGTCCATTAAACTTTTAAACCTAGTCCCCACCAAAATAGTCTGGCAATAAAATGACACAATTAGGATAGGATTGGCATGGCAGAAGTAAAATCTTTACATGTAGATGAAATGATCATCTACAGAGAAAATACTAAGAAATCTCTAGGAGCCCCTAGAACTTGTACTTGAATTTAGCAGGATTAGAAAACACAAGGTATATATAAAAATTCAAGTCTGTGTATACTTGCTATAAATGAAGAACTGGATATTGAAATTTAAAAGTTATGTAGAGTACAAAGGACCTAGAAAAGTTAAAAAATAAAGACAAAAACAGTGTTGGAAGACGTTTAGCACCCAATTTTAAGACTTCTAAAGCTACAGTAATCAAGGCAGTGTTGGTGTAAGGAAAGACATATAGATCATTTGAATAAAACAGAGAATCTAGAAATAGAACCACACATACATGGTCCACTGAGTTTTGAAAGATTATTTAACATTAGCATTTTATAGAATATAAACTCAATTCAAGAGCCGAGGAAGAGATAGTGTTTTCAACAAACGGCACTAGAACACCTGGTATCCATATATAAAAAATTAACCTCAACCCTTTTTTTCCATACATGAAAATAACTTGAAGGGATCTATGAACCTAAATAAGAAAGCCTAAAAGTATAAAACTTTAAGAAGAAATTATAAGGGAAAATATTTATGAATTCAGGCTAGGCAAGAACTACCTAGGATACAAAAACCAAGATGTATAAAAGAAAAAAATTGATAAATGAGATTCCATCAAAATTTAGAACTTTAAATGACATCATTAAAATGAAAAGTAGTACTTAAACAGACCATATTTACAATACATATAATCTATGACCAGAATATATAAAGAATTCTTAGAACTCATTAATAGACAACCCAATTAAAATGTAGACATAAGAAGATGATAAATAGCCAGTATAGCACAAGGAATAGAGTGCAACTCTAGAATCAGAAAAATACTAATCAGTACAATAATAAGATTGAATTATACACTCATCAGGGAGATGAAGTCAAAAGTTTTAAAAGCCTTGTCATGACTTTTTCTTTTTGTTCGATTCTCCCCCTTTGTGTTTAATTCGTCACACCCAATGGATTCATTCTGCTGGGTTTCCTGGGGTTGTGATCCTCATTGTCTTTTCCTAGGGTATTGTCTAAAATTTTTTGGAGTGCCGGTTTGGTATTCATGAAGTTCCTGAGGTGCTCTTTTTCATCAAAGTATCTTATGTCTCCAACAATTTTGAAAGATAGTTTTGCAGGGTATATCAGTCTGGGTTGGAGGCTGTTTTCCTTTATTGCTTGAAATACATCACTCCAAGCTCTTCTTGCCTTGAGGGTTTGCATTGAGAAGTCTGCTGTGATTCTGATGGGCTTTCCTTTGTATGTGATTTGTTTCTTTTCTTTCACTGCTTGTAGAATTTTGTGCTTCTGTTGGATTTCTGGAATCCTAACTATTATATGCCTATGTGTAGATTTTTTTGATTAAGGCTAGGTGGAGTCCTATTTGCCTCACTTATCTGTATGTCAAGTTCTTTTCCCCTCCTTGGCAAGTTTTCTGCCATCACTTCTGTGAAGAGTTTTTTTTTATGTCATCTGCACTCTCTCCTCTTTCTTCATTGACTCCAATCAGTCTTATGTTATTCTTCTTTGCATCGTCTAGCAGCTGCTGGATTTCTCATGTTCCCTTACAATTTTAAAGCAATTTTTCTTTTCCTCCTCACTAACTGCAATCTTATCTTCTATATGTGAAATTCTATCCTCACATTGGTTCATTCTGCTGTGCAGACTTTCGATGGAGTTTTTAATGTCTTGGAAATCTGTTTGTATCTGTTTTATGGATTCCATTTGTTTCCTATGTTGGGATTCCATCATGTTCCTCAGATCCTCTATTTTTTTATTTGTGTCCTCTCTAGATTTATCAATCATGTCTTGCACCATGAGCAAAATCTTTGCTGTTATCTGAGTAAGTATTTCTGATTTCATTTTTCCAGATCCTCTTTTGTTGCCAGTTCAGAGAGTCCAAGTGGTTGAGTATCAGATTGTTCCATCTCATTTCCCTTTGGGGTTACTGTAGGTGATCCAGGAGTCTGTTTTTGAGACTTGTTTACGTGTCTTCTCATTTCCAAGGGAGGGGGTGTTTCTGGCGCCCACGAGGCTCACCTTCTCTGCTCTAGGAGCTTGGGATGGCAGCGGGGGAGCTTCCTTCTGAGTTCTGGGACTGGCTGAGCTTCACTGCCCTAGGAGCCTGGGATGAATATTGACATTCTCTTGGCATCATGAACTCCACATTGACAGCCTGTCTTCTACATAAAAGTGCATGAAGTCCTTATAATTAAATATTTTTCCAGTCAGAAAATTTTCTAGGTAAGTTTATCAATATGAAATAATTCAGTGTTCAAATAGCAGTTATCAGATGATGTAAAGAATGTTTCTGAGCAAAAAATGAAGAGTGCCCTCTGGTGGTGTAAAGCAGTAACAGAAACATCTTTCATCACAATGTTCAATCTTTAATCACAGACTATGAAACTGGTTCTTCTACAGTTAATCTTAAATCAGACTTTCACCTTAGCTATAAAGACTTCTCTTAAAGTTATTCTTAATGCACAAAATAAAGATTGTACACATCATGTAATATTAAAATCAGGTTAAACTATCTTCTCAAATCACTTCTTTATGGTGAAAACATTAGAATTTTCTAGCTCTTAAAAATACACAGAATATAGTTTTTATCTGTAGTTGTGCCATTCAGCACACTAGGACTTACTTCTAATCTAACTGTAATTTGGTACTCGGTGACAGATCTTTTCTCATCCCTCCACCCACCCAGCTTCACTAAGGGCTTGTCACACTCCCAAAGAATTGTTGTACCATGGACTACCTTAGGACACACTATTTAGATTGTGCCATATTATTTGTCACCTTTTACCTAAGCTCTGAAGAAAATTTTAGTGGAGGTAATGCTCAATTAAGAAATAATTTTTAGCTTAAGCATTTTAGGTTGTCAATATGGCACTTCTAAGTGGGATCTTTTTGTTTTTTGTAACCTCCACATAGGTATCATGGAGTAACTCATTACACACTTTGGTTACAGTACTTAAATTCAGTGTTTTGAAACCTTTATCTATCACAATTTTATGCATTGGCTGAGTAATTATAAGTAAGTTCAGCTGAGATTTGGGGAAAAATAAGCAACTATAGATACATCTGCTCAATAAGCTTCAATAAAGACTACCATATTGTCTATCTCTAGAAATAATGAAATGCCATGCTTCTATGTATATAAAAAAGATAATTTGGGCTTATTTATATTCTTCTAAATAACTATGTAAATAAATATTGAATACTGTATTTTATTAAAGCAGAATTTATATATAACTTGTTATTTGGCATTAAGAATTTCTGAGAAAATATATATACTAATTTGATATGGTAGTAAGAATTAATGGTCAAGACATTTATTCTTCTATGTATGAGCCCTTCACCATATGTGATCATCAAATACTAAATTTCAATAGTCATTGTTAATATGGAGATGGGATCTCAATCTGAACTTAACTCAGTTTGCTTATTTATTTTGTTTTGTGGTAGGGTTGAGGACTGCCTTCAAACATTTGGAGACTGGTGAAGTTCTAAAAGATAGTTTTTGTTACTTATAGTTTTTGCCAGGCATTTGTGGTGATGAGGTTCTAAAAGATAGTTTTGTTATCAGGCACATGTGCAAGAGAATTCCTCCTTCAGAACTTCTCAGCTTTTTGTTAGGTCTGGCACAAGCAACTCCATTTTAATTTGGACAACTTTCACATTATATGGGAGGCACAAACAGTGGTAGGTAACAGAAATGCAGGGCTGTTTGTATTCACAGAAGGAAAGCAGAGGGTGCTAGGTTTTCCTGTTACCCTAAATGGGCCTTACTACACAAAACAAAACAAAAGAAAAATCCACTTACTACAGAAGCATACTCGATTACCTGTAATTTACTTTATCAAATTCTCCTACCTATCATTTATACACTACAACTTCATACTTTTCTCAAGTGTTGTTCCCTGGAGAGGACAGATGTGATGAACTACGTTTTCCTAAATCAGCATGTGGGGTGCAATAGTCTAATAGGTTGTGTATTTCTAAACATGTATACAAATTCAGATCACCCAAGCCCCCATTTTTCAATGTCTGTAGAATTTAATTAAAATGCCAAAATTATTTTTTTCTCAGAATCAGTATACACACGAACTTTCAACAGTACCTTGTGTTTCCTCCAAATGGTCACTTAGAGAGCAACCGAAAGAAGTGATAATAAAAAGCCTTGTTCTTTCATAAAACTGGCTCTATACTTTCTTTTCTAGAACCTTCAGACTCTCCCCACTGGTTTCCATTTCCTTCAGTCCTCAAACACATACCATTGCATTATGGAGTGAAGATACTACTGAAAAATGGAAGCAAAGGGTTGTTCTTCCCTGACATTAGGATCTATCTTCTTTGTTTTATCGTGAAATTCACTTCAGTTTCAAGTTCATAATGAGGTTCTGGGGAAGATCCACATTCAGGCATAAAAGCAAACAGCAGAAACCCAATAAAACTTCTAGCTACTATTTTAGCAAGAAAATTGGGAAGGAAGACTACAATTACACTTTTAAGGAAACAACTGTATAACTGTATGAGTCTCTTTTTTGGTACTGGGGATCGAACTCTGGTCCTCGCACTTGTGAGGCAGGTGGCAGAACCACTGAGCTAAATCTACGGCCCACAACTGTACAACTGTAATAGCTTGTTGGATTTCCACATTCACCTCTGCTATTTTCCTATAATTAACACAGTAAACAAAAAGTAGGCAAGTCTTTTCATCTTCAGCAATTTTTAACTCTTTTCTAGTTGCAGCAATATATTTGTTCTCCTTTCTTATTCTCATTTCAAACAAGTAGGACAGACCATGTTGCTATTTTTATCAAGCCTCTCCACAATTAGTTTCATGCATTTTGCACCAAATTTTTCTGTCCCTTAATCTGGATACTTTCTTTGCACTATCTTTCCATTTGCTAATTTTCTGTTGCTCTTGGTGTGCTATTAACCTCATCTGTTGAATTCTTATTCAGGGATTGTTAAGTGTTGGCTCCATATTTTGTTTCACTTATGTATTTGTAAGGTGTTTAAGACTTTGTACAATAACTGCAACATTTGAATTGCCAGTGCATATATTTTTGTTGTGTGTTGTTTCTAGTAAATGGGGTTATTTATGAGCATGCTTCATATGTTCTGATTGTGCACCAGACATTCTAGATGAAAACTTCTTGTAGAGGCTCTGAATAGTCACTTCTCCCAAAGAGGGCTAAAATTTCCTCAGGTCGGTAACATACCAGCTTGGCACCTTGGTTCCATTAAAGGTTACTTTTAGGCTTCATTGGAGTTAGGTTTAATTTTTCATCCTTTTCTAGTGTATGACCTTTGGTTCTATGGCATGATCCTTATTCCTAGCATATAGCCTTTCTAGGGTCTATATACCCTCTTTGGAGTAATACAAAGAGCCCACGTGTTTACCAAGACCCACATAATTCACTGAGTGAAATCCTTAATTTCTTCAGTCTGCCAGCCAGGGACAAAACTAGGGTAAGACAAGAAGGTACCTATGGCAAGATACCATCCTGAAAATGAGCCCCTCTCAAGTTTTACTCCCTAGGCTCTTGTTCCGGCAGCCCTGAACTTGTTTCCTCTGCTCAGTAAGATGCTGCTTCCTATTTGGGTCCTTCTTCCTCCTGCTGCAAAGTGCTCGTAGAGAAGAGATAGGGGTAAAGAAGGTGCCAGCCTCAGGTTCTTCCCTATTTTCAAGGTTTGTTGCCTCTCAGATTCCTGGATGCATCAGTTGTCCTCCAATGTATTCCAACTCTATCCACTGAAGCTGGTCTCTTCACTGCTTATCCTTGGCTCTGGTCCTTCTGTTGGTGCTGTTTCTTTGTTGGTATTCCTTCACCCAAAGTAGGCAGTCCTTTGTGCCCAACCTGAGTCTTGCTTCTTCAAACCAACTACGTATTTATCAAAAGTGCTATTTCTGGACAATTTTTAATATGACAAAACTCTGTTTGATAAAGCTCCAAACCATTTGTAATGTAAATCAATTTTAAAAATAATACCCATATGTTTGTATGTATGTTTTATGTATATATTAATCTATTTATTTGACCAAAAGGAAATTATTTCTAGGTGACAGAACAATTTTTCACTTTATTTTTAAAAAGGCTTTCCATATTTTAAAATTAATGAAAAGTGTTACTGGTTTGTTATTTTCAGGTAATGGAATTATGGTTTTTTAAAAAGGTTTTCCACATTCTGTACAGTAAAGTCAGTACAATACTTTTTTTTTAGTACAATACTTTTTAACACAAAGCTTTTCATAACAAAAACCTCTTCACATCTAAGTGAATCATCCTCTCTTGCACAAGAATGTAAATGTACTAAACTACTGAAGTGTACAGTTAAATGGCTAAAGAAGTAAATTTTATCACAATTAAAAATAAAAGAAAAAAAATGTAGAAGTCATTGTAGACCACCAAAAGAATTAAGTGAACCATCCAGGTATACAATAGCAAACGAGTTTTAATTATGAGATTGGCCAATCTATAGAAGTCAACAGTTTTACCAAATTGTTTTTACAGCACATCACTACTGCACTCAAGAGTTTGAGCAATCTACAGTCACATTTTAGATAGCTGGTACTGGTGTACTCTGGCTGTGATTGTCCTTTTCAAATTCTTTATTAGAAAAAAAAAATCTATAATCCTTTCTGGGTGATACAGGACAATTCCTTAAGATGAGGATCGATCCACCTTTCCTTCTTGTTTGTATTGTCATAAGTGAGTTAAATGTTAATAACTACCACTATCTGAGAATATGCCAAAGCCATTTAACTTATGCTTACATTTCTGTAAATACTGCCTAAATGGCTTTTATCCATTTACTTAACTGAGCAATCACATAAATCATGACAAATCTTCAAAACCCATCATAAATGTCGATGTTATATGTTTATTTTTTAATCAAGTACTTTTTAAGCCTCAAAATATCCATAATTAACAGAATAAGACAACAGGCATGAAATGAGAATATAAAACCCACATCTGAAGAAAGACAAACAGTACTTTAGTCCATCGAGGTGAATGAACATGAGTGAAGTCTCATTCTAAACATCAACTCTTTTTTGTCCTTTACAAACAGTTCAACTGGTTTTTAAAAAATTTTCACTTGTAAACAACATGAATCAAAATGGACAATGAGATTAAATCTAAATACTACACAGTATAATTTTAAAATACTAGATAAAACACTGTATTAAGACACAGAAATCAGGGTTCACTTTGGTCTCTAGTATGGATAGAGGTGTTAATACCAAAAGAAGCAACACATACTATTAAAGCCAGCTTGGTGGTAGGTGCCAGTGGTTGATAGATGGGATTAAAGAGGTAGTCAACACCATCATTATCAAGCTGGGAATTTTCACAAGTGTTAAGCCACAGATGTATTAAATATCATAATACTTTCTCATAGTACAGTACTTTACCATAACTTTGCAGCTTCATTCCAAACATGAAATTTAACAATGAATCATAGGTCAATCTCTCACTCTAACAGAATAACTAGGACACAGATCACACAACCACATTTTAAAGAGGCTGTTGACAATTATGTCAGACAAAATTTGATCTTTCAATAATTGTTCTTTTCTAAAACAAATAAATCTCATTAAGATACCTAAAAAATTAAAGTCAGTGCGGCTGCATATTTTCCCAAATTTTATAACCAAAGGAGAAATATGCATATATATTTTCTGATAAACATTTCTTAGGGAAAACAGATAAATTAATTTAAATTAACTTTTAAGACTTAATGAGATTACCCATGTTCTGTATAATTCATCTTAAAGTGAATGTTACAAAGTTTATTAACACTTATGGGCTTCTATTCACAAACTAAATACAACCAGCAGTAACTTGGGGCTGCACTGGTGCAAAATAAAACTGAGCCAGAATATAAAAAAATACTGGCAATTAAAATGTCTTATATTTGGAGGTGGACTGATGCTAATAACATGATGTTTCTTCTTCTTTACATTGCATGCTAAATTTCCAAATTGTAAGCAGGTAAAAACCATTCTAACTCTTTCAACTGTAAAAATACATCCAAAGACTAGAAATGTTTAACTATAAAAATGTTTTCACTATAATCTGCCTTGAGGCAAATGAATAGCTGATAGGGCTAAGAGATTGGCAGTGCACCTTTCTTAGGAATTACATTTGTGTTAGCATGAGGCTGAGTTCAAGAGACAGCTTGCTTCACAGACCTTCTGCCCCATCATTAGTAACTCCTGCAAACTGCTGCTTCCCATAGACCCTTTCCCCTCAGTAGCTAGGAATGGCATTACACTTTAAGTTCACTCCTTGGCATGCCAGTGCTAGTTACCTGCCTGGGGCTATAATAATCCAATATATTTTGGCTTCAGGGTAGCAGAGACATGTAAATGAAGGAATGTGGCATATTTTATACCACTTGCCCAGGATGAATATTGTACACTAATACACCAATTCCTCCTCCTGCTACCCTTTCCTGAACCCCCCAGCTCTGGACAAAGCAACTATTTCCAAGATTGCTTGTGTTCTGGTTTGCTTAAGCTGAAGAGTGCCCATAATTCTTCAAACTAAATACATGATTAACTTTAAGGAAATGCTTGGAGACTTTGCTAATTAAAATGAGATTCATTATTCAAACATGTTTATCAGAAACATGCAGTTATGAATTACTATCTATAATACAAATTCTGTACCAGAGAATTCTCAGTCATCTGTAAGGCTAGAGCAGCATAAAGGTGTGCTATGTATCAACAATGAGGTAGCCCTTTGCTGTAAACAGAAGAATATTTCACCAAGGTAAATGAACAATATCAGTGATATTCACATCTGCAAGGAGTTGAGGAATTCTGCTTTAGGGGACTTTTCATATGAAATGAAAATAGAATTGATATCTGATACTCAAAATTTTGATCTATGTCAAACTCAGAGGTAGTTACTAACATCAAGTACATGTACTTACATAAAGGTCTAAGTTATTTGGCTTGTTTTGAGTAAGCAGGACTGTAGACTAGTCTGTAAAGAAATAACAACATTATACAGAATGTTCCCTGAGCAAAGTTATTTGTCCTGAGTATGTTATGTAATAGTGACAATATTCTCATATAAAAAATAAACCCCAACTTTTAACCATAAGATAGGTTTGGTATGTGCTCTTTGTAGTTCAGTCTAGTCAGATGTAGAAGATTTAAAATTGCACCCATGAGGTCCGCAGTTCTCAAGTGTTTCTGTCTTTTCTATTTTCATTTTCTATCATGATCTCAGCTCTGAACATTTTACATGTAAACAGGGAATGCCCAATTTTCAAGTCCATAATTTCCTATTTCTAAAAAGTCAAGGAACTTTGGTTTGAATTTTCAAAGTGACTTGTCATATTTTGCATTTTTACTGTTAATCTGCTTATTATACCTGCTAAAAGTTAAGCAATGCCACTTTGATTTGTCTACATAATTTAAATAAGCTTGAAATCCTCACATAAGGCAAGGAAATACTTCTCTACAGCTATATCACATTCAATATCGTCAAAGGTAGGCATCATAGCACACTGATATTTCAATATAACCATGGAGATTAACAGTGCTGTGAAATTATAAACAGTGCTGTGAAATCCAGGCTGAGCTATAAAGGACTGGCAGGCCAGCCTGAGGCATGTGGTTCTTCAGATGGCTTGCTGAAACAGTAGCAACTATCCCAGAATCCATGACAGGACAACAGAAAAGGGAGCAGGAACTGTTCAGCAGAGTATGTCTTATTTGAGTCAAGCTGTTTGTGTTCCCTCTCTCTCTCTCTCTCTCTTTTCTCTCTCTGATTATCTGAGCTTACATTAACAGGCCCATTCAAAACTATATTTATTGCCAATAGTAAGCATTCTAATTAATTGGTACCTTTTTTGGAAATGTTTCAGAAATTTACCTATAATTTATAGAAACAGGATGACACCAAATTCATTTTTTCTCATAACTGAAACCTAAAGAGACCAATACTATAACTGGTCCCTAGCCAGTTTGTTACTATAACTGAAAACCAACCTGAGAAGATTCTCTAACCCTAGCATCTGATGTTCATCTTGGATCCACCACATGGTACCTTCAGCATACGTGCTGAAGGTAATGTTCATCAGATCAATGTTATTGTACAAGATGCTTCTAATTATATGATGAGAGAGGTTTTAGTACCAGGCTTTTCACTCTAGTTGCCTGCCACCAAACACTACTTTTTAGTATCATTCACAGGTCAAACTTACTGGGAAATTATGAGCATCTACTTAATTTTTATTCTCAATCCCAGTATTTTATTCATTTCCATGCTGCTTTTTAGAAACAAGTTAGAGAACTCTCCAGGGGGAATAAAAATAGCCACCAAAAAATACAGACCATATGATTGGAGTTCTCCTCTAAGGTCTTCAGTAGTAAATAAGGAGAGCTCCCTGCACTAAGTGATGCTTACAAGATCGACTCAGTTAAGGGAAGCTGCTGTTGTCACAACCCATGTAAAAGATTATAATGAGCTGGTATCAAAATACCACTGAAAATAATCAACTTACTACATTTATACATTACCCTCCCCTTCATTTTTCTTATTAGGCATGTAATTTACAATCAAAACATAGAATTAAAAACACTGAAATGTCGGCACAGAAATTACACATTCATTGTCTTTTCTGGAGTTATGTATCCCAGAATCAAAAAAGCTATGGCAGTCAGAAGCATATGGAGGTAAGGTACTGCCTTCAAAGAGGAGGAAAAAAAAAAAACACCTCTCCATAGATAGCAAGAAAAAGAGGCAATCCCAAACTCGGGAGAAACTGGGTATCTTAAAAAAACCTTCAGTACCATATGACTGGCATCTCTGAGATTTGAAGTATCCTTTGGTTCACACAAAAGGTAACAGTCATATTTTCATTTTTATGTAATATAAAAAGGTGATATTTTAAGAAAAACTCATGGTATTATTTTCTAAACCATCTTAAATGCTTCACATGGATTTTCAATTTCCTGGAGATATCCAATTATGTGAGGGAGGGTATGTGCTTATCCATAACACACACATATAAAGACAAACCATCTTTATATATATGTCTACATTCCTATGTAAAATCCTCATACATACACACAGATCCAGGCTCTCTCCTCTCAAATATGACAACCTGCTCAAATGTAATTTGCTTATAGTGATTTGTCTGTTAAAAAAAAAAATCCACAGTTCCTCAACAGTAGTTGAAATCTCAGGTCAGCTGCTATCTGTGAAATACTGTTTCCCTGTACTTGCATGAGGTAGACTTCCCAATCAGGTAGGGAAAACAATACATTAAGAAGGACTATGTCTTTTTTCTCTTTTGAACAGAAGGCCCCTTTTTGTTTTGCTCTTCTGGAGCTGCAGATGCCTTCATGGAGGAAACTTCTGGAGGTGACCTGCCTGACCGATCTGAGACCTCTGATGTAGCCTCCTGACGAAGCAGAGGTGATGTGCAGCCATGCCCTCCCCCAACTTCTCTAGGGGAGGCTGATGTACATGGCTGGGATTCTGCTTCCTGTCTTCCCTGAGAACTGGCAGGCAGCTGTGCAACAGTTTTATGGGGGCAGTTTGCCACCATGTGCATGATGCTCTGACAGTAATGGCACTTCTTTGGCTGAGGAGGTAGACTACATTCCTTTGCATGATGATCAAGGCCACCACAGTTGTAGCATCTGTAAGCAAGAACGAGGAAAGCATCTTAGAAATAAGTAGCATGTGACATAAAAATGTAAGTAATTTAATAATTATTAAAAGTATGTAAAATAGCAATACACACATAATTTAAGAATTTAACAAAATACACAAACTGTCAATGAGATTGGTTTATTTTAATGTGCCTTCTTTAAAGTATATAATGTTATTTATACTAGATGCTTCAAGAGTCATAATCACCAAAATGTTCCAGTAAATTTAGTTGTTATAAACACAATAGCCAGTGAAAAACAAGAGTACTAAAATACAAAAGAATATTCAATCATTTCCAGGTAGAAATGACTCATTTAAATTTGACAGGTTATTTTAAGAGAACAGTTTTGTCCACTAGAGGGCAATCACCACTCAACAAAACCAACCAGTGGGTTTTAAAAATGAATAAAAATATGTACAGCTGTTTGCTATGATGTGAAATAGCGTTTCTCTTAGCTACTGGAAAAATTATAGACCGAATTAAATTTTATGAATTTAACACTTTTTTGAGTGTTAATTATTTTGACTGTGGAAGCCAAAAGAGCTAGCAGAATTTTTTCCTTTGTACAAAATTAAGCAGTACAGTGAAATTTGATACATAAGAAAGATACCTAGTCAGGAAGTCAGAACATACTTGGGCAAATTACCAAGTAATTTTAGAACAATACTGAAAGTGTGTGAACCAGAAAAGTGCTATAAAATAAATGTCCTAAATATTTAGATCAGGTTAATAAAGTCTGATAATAGTTCAGCGACTGGAAAAGTTTGTCTTTTTTTCTATAGACACCTTCCCCTTAGAATAAATTCTCCTAAATTTAAATAAACATAAATCTATTCTTAATACTTGAATGTGCACTGGTGATATGGCACTGTACTAGATGTTTGAAAATTTGACTTTAGTTTCTAAAAGCTGAGCAAGGAAATTATTTGGAGGATGTATTTGCTCAGATTTCCTTTCTATTAAAATTTTATATGGAAACCAAAAAAAGGCCATAAAGTGGAGAAACTAAGACAAATTTGTATTTACAATGTTTTTTTTACCTGGTTACTGAATATAGAATTTCCTGATTTTTTCCCAAATGAAATGTTTCAAAAAATTTCTATTTTAAATTTATTTTCCAAATACATAATTCTCATAATGAAGCACAAATAACAATAGGTCACAGTGTTTAAAACATAGCAAAATATGTGCGTACTGAAAATTAACAAGATCAGAATAACAAACAAAATTAATTATATGTGTGTGAGAGAACATCAAGCTGGGTAACTTATACTGCCTCCTATAAAAAAAAAACTACTAATCTACTACTAACCTAATAAGCATTATATGCAGGATACTTAGTATTTTATGCTCTGGGATCAATTATAAAAGATGAGAATTCTGAATTGGCAAAAACTAGGGTAACAGATGTCTGTTTTTTCAGTTATCAATGTTATCATAGAGACTTTAGATTCCTAAGATGAGCTTCTACTTTTTTGCAATCATGAACAGATATTTATCTTAACAGATTGGATCATATTTCTAAAAACTTAAGGGAAAAACCAAGAAATGTGCTAATTATGTATTTCTCACAAAACTGCATACCATAATATGATAAGCTAACACAATATTACAGTGCAGATTCAATATGGTTTCAAACATGTTCTAAGAGAGTATAAAGTTAAAGAATAAAAATTACTGATTAATGCCTAAACACTAAAAAATGGCATCTTTGAAAAATATACTACTTACAATAATGTTTTCCCACAAAGTTCTCTTCTACAATGGATAAGTGAACTCTTAAATCAAATTTACCCATCTGTAAAATATCTCCTTCTGAATTAAATTCACTTCCTAAGAATGATATTCAGTAAGAGCTCATTTTTGAAGTAAGAGAAAATAGGTTAAAGGCTTCAGTAATAGAGCTGGCTCTCCTGCCGACACATCAATTTCATCAGTCAGTGTGGTACGTACTGTGTTATCCAATTCAGGGAACCATTCTGCCCACTCATTGACCAAAGGGCTGATGTCAGAATTCTACTTTCACAAATGGGGTCTTCGATCACACTCTGTGATACCATTATATGTGGGTTTTAACACTTATTTTTAAGGACACTATATAATTTTGGTTTCCTTGGATTTTGATTTGCATAGTTAATTCACCCGCTTGGCTTTTTAGATTCATGCTATCATTAGGCCAGACTGCCTTGAAAAGATTACATTCAGTAATTTACATTGAAAAGATTAGCATTCAGTGTATATGTGTTAGTCTGTAAAAGGGAAAAGGGTGGTACTTATTCTCCTCTTCTACTTAATCATTCAGTGTCAATCACTCTAAGAGTGTGGATCACACCCAATTATGAAACCTCTTTCTTCCCAAGGGACTGACACCAAAATGGAAATATCCAGCTACCTTTCAACTCATAAATGATACCACAGCCACATACTGCTATATACAAGCTGGGCATGGTTCTAGTCCCCTTTGTTCACTCTCCACACTTCTCCAAATCAATGTTTTTATTAGTTTGAATAAATTTTACATTGTGATGTGAACATAAAAGTGACCAGTGTTCCACATATAGCAACATGCTTAAGAACTGAAGGACACAGCCTCCCAAGAAAAGACTAAAGATAGAAAACTATAATCATATATTGTTATATATTCCATAGCCACACATAAAAAATAAAATCTGCTTAGTTAGCCTTGGGCTCAATCCTTAGCATTGCCAAATTTTTTTTAATAAATAAAATTATACATGTTAAGTATTTTATAAAATGCTGAGCTAATGACACAACGTTTTTACATATTAAACAGAAATGTTTAGTCTTAGAATGTTAAGCTCTTCATAAAATTACTGCGTAGATTCTGATGAGCTAGGACATTCTATAAGTATTATTTTTATTTTTAAGCTTTTAAAAGATGTTTTGATAAATAATCAATTTGGAATCAACATTTTAAAAACTATCAAAGTAAGATTAAAATTTTTAAATGAAAGAAGAATGCCATCAGTAGACAGAATAGAGGAACCTAAGACAGCCAAATAAATAAAAACAAATATTTTAGGCCTTTAGAACTATTTAATTATATTCTGAAACATGTATTATATATCAAGACCAAGCACTTCCATTAGTAAAAGCATACCTAAATTTCTAATAATTTCATTTTTTTAAAAATGAAAACTAAATTAGAAATCAGAATTTAGATATGCTTAGATGAATATGTAAATGGTTTCAATGATATGAGCTATAATAGTACTGAGCTCAAATGTGGATCACTAAAATATATGTAGACATTAATTTTTCAATGATATTCCAATCTATTAAGTGAAAGCCTTCACCAACTATATGTTCTCCCTTGATCACAAACAAAAAAAAATTTTTTAGGGTGAGAAAGTGAGCCAGAGACAGATGTGTTGGTACAACAATACATGGAGTGTGATTAAAAAAAAAAAAGAATGCTGCTGTTGTGTGCCATCCCAATGGAAAGGCAGAGATTTTCAATACAAGAAGTGATGCACCGAACCTTAGTAACAGTGTGTGTGACAAGTTCTAACTTGTTTGGTGGAATCAGTTGAGAGCTACAGTTGAGAAATGTTTTTTACAAGTATTCTGTAAATCAGACACCACATTAACATGAAATTTTTTCAATTTAATTACAGTTGTGTGATTCCTCCTTCAGATTCCAGCTTTTGAAGAAATGTCATGAGGGGACATAAAATTTGAGACCATGGTTATGATCTTGAAACCACACTTCAAGAGTTCTCAATAGAAATCACCCAGTCCTCCTTGTGGAAAAAAAATGTCAACTGAGATCTAACATCAAAGTGATGTTGACTGTGTTCACTTTGATGGAATTGTGCAAGTTGAATTTGTACCCAGGAACAGTATTTTAAGGGCTTATTAGAGCACTTAAGAAATGACATGTGTAGAAAATGGCCTGAGAAATGCACAAATGGTTTCATCCTCCATCATGACAATGTTGTGTCACATATTGTTTCTGGTACAATAATTACAAATTTAAAAAAAAAATAGTGTATCTTCATCCACCTTATTCACCAGATCTGGCACTGTGCAACTTCTGGCTTTTCCCCAAAGTCAAAATGACCATGAAAGATAAATATTTTAAATCAATCAAGACATCGAGGCAGCCACAATGGTGCAACTGGACACTAATGAGAGAATTCCAGAACCGCTTCAGAAAGTGACAAGAAAAATGGGATAAGTGTGTTTGAAGGGAAAGTATGCATTTTGAGGAGGATCAATGGCAATGTCCTCTACTGCAATACATTTCTTAAAATTAAAATATTCACCATGTTTTGACCATTACCTCATACTGGAAAAAAATTGGGATGCTTCTTAGTATTTGAAAATGTTAATTTAAGAATTTATATAGAAATTCAAATGCATATTCTGAGTGTCAGGTCAAAACATTAAGGACCTGTATTCTTCTCAATAAGAAAGAAATGTTGAAAGAATAGTGAATAAAGCAGTATTACGGAGAGAGAATAGTGTGGAAAAAGAAGTGCAAGCTTTGAGCTGAAACAAAATATAACTATAGGAAGGGAACAGATAAAAATTCCTGGGGGGGGGGGAAGAAGGATCAATAAAGTTTCCAAACGGGAGGTCAGACAGGGCTTAAAATATGACACAGGTTGGAAAGAATTTCACTAAACTGAAGAAAAAGTAACAGATTCTCTAAGGAGATCATCACTTTTAACCATGATATAGTCCAACTAACGTACAGAAATGAAGGGCTAATGTTGTGTAACTTAACACATGAAACTTTGAATTTGAAACCTTGATTCAATCCCCAGTACCCTCCCCCAAATCAAGAAATAATACCAGTAACATTGCTAAACTCTAAGATTTTCAATTTTAATATGTCTAACCACTTGATTCCTAATTCACTTGTGTGTCAATCAGCCCTAACACAAGAATTTTGGATCCAAGTCTAGTGGTGATGGGAAGTGACAAGCAGAAGTATTACCAGAGAACCCAGAGAGCTGAAAAGGAAAGGATCCAGAGCAGCTTCACTTTTGGCAGGAACAACCTGCACTCTGTGTCCTGAGAGTGAGACAGACTTTAAAAAGAGCAACCTCTCAGAAGGTCCAATTTTGCTCTGATAGCTTCTAGACAATCTAAGAGTATATGTGAGTATGGTTTATTCTCTCCCCAGGATCTGCCCCCTTTGAAATACCCAGGAGAGTCAGGAAACTTTGATGAATTAGAACTAGAGCAGTCCTTTACCAGTGCACACAGTGGACCTCTGTCAAGCCACCTATACTTTAATGAAGTTGCTTTTTTATTTCAATCTTAATGCTCCATAAGACTGCAAGCCAATTAAACAATAAAATATTTTAATAAAGTTTATTTTTATATATTCTTAAGTAGTAGAAAATACTGAATTTTTAATAATATTGGTTAGTGGTGATACATATTCATTTTTAGTTTCCTAGAGAATAAATTCATATTTAATATCAGAAAAGTTTTCATTATTATTTAAAATGTAAAACCCAGTAACATTCTTTATTACTTTAATTCATGCTAAAAAATATTCTATACATAGTATACTATCCTGTTAAGAGAATTTAATAATAAAAATAATAAGGGGCTGGGGATTTAGCTCAGTGGTTCTGGCGCCTGTCTTGCAAGCGCAAGGTCCCGTGTTCAATCCCCAGTACAAAAAAAAAAAAATTCAATTTATTGAGAGCTTACTATGTTCCCAAACCATACTAAATGTTTTTAGTGTGTTATATAATTTAATGTTCCCCTAAACCCTATGAAGTGGGTACTACAATATCTATCTACATTGTTTTGATGAAGACATTAAAACTTAAGAGAGTTTACCTAGAAGTAAATTTTAGTTCACATTTCACTTCCACTTTTATCATATACAATGTTACACCCAACAATATTGATCTGATTTTATTATACCTAACTCTAAAAAATACAGGAATCTTGAATTTAAAATACCAAAACACACACACAGACTTAAAGATACACACAAATTTAAAGCAGATTCTTCTGATTTGGGTTACTGTTTTTCCACTATGTACTACAATATGGGGAGGTCAGTTTCTGTCTTTGAGCAATCCCATCTATAAAATGGAAAGTTGGAACTAGTCTACAGTTAGTTTTGTCACTGCCAACCAAGGCCAGGTTTTATTTCTGTCCTTCCTGTTATTTCATATGTTGAAAAATTTTGTCTAAAAAGTTATGCAAATATTTTTTCATTCTCTCTAATCATGTTTTTAAGACTATAAATCAGAACTTTGGGTTGAAATTCTATTATCAGTACTATCAAACTGCCTCAGTAAAAGTACAGTCAAAAGAGGGAAGGCTGATATTCTAGCCTTTGAAATCATACTGTGATGTGAATGAATTGCAATCAGATTCTAGTTGGTTGGAGTGAATGTAAGTTGAGACTGTATCTCTTAGAGAACAATTTGACTGCATATTTCAAAATATTAATATACAGACTCTCTTAACTAGCAACTCTAGGAAATCTGTCCTCCTGGAATATTCACTAATAAGCACACAGGTGTGGAGTCTAAGAGATGAACTAGAGCATTGTCTGTATGGGTAAAAAGTAAATGATAATAATAACAACAGATACCTATAATCAAACCCAAGTGATCTGGCTACAGAGTCCATGGCCTTTACCACTAAGCTTTAAAACTGTACAACTGAAGAGCAAAGCCTACATATTCCAAGAAAGCACTTTGCAGATATTAACAGGAATGAAATAAAATAATTTTGAAAAAATGAGGTAGATCTATATGTATTGATGTGGAAAAATCTCCAAGACAGTTAAGTAAAAAAGCAAACTATAGGATATTATGCTGTTTCTAAGATCTGGTGATACGATGAGAAATTATTCATATACCTTGTCCTTTAACAGATGCAACCTCTATACTAATTTTCATAAAATGAAATGAAAAAGAAAAATCAAGCACTTTTGAACATACACTGTGTGCAACTCTGTACTAGATGCCAAAGTGAAGTGTCCGAATAGTCAGCTAGACAGTAAGATTGATATTATCTATTTTACCTCATTTGATGTTTTCTCCTTACTGTTTTTTGGACTTAGATGTATTCACTTTTGGGTTCTCTGATGAATGACGTGATTTATCTTGTAACACCAGCTAAAAAAGCACCAAAGTAACTTGAAAAACAGCTAAAATACAGCAGTAGCTCTTTTCACAAACCTTTCATCATCTTATGAAAACAACAAGATAAGATGGAAAACATGGGGGACGGATATACATGATGGATGGCAGTGCAGGTCACTATGAAGTAGGGATGGAACATGTAGCTGATTTAAAAGAGAAGAGGCCATAGAAGGGGAGAGGAATCACCGGAGGCATGAGGGCCAAAGGGAATCCTTTTCATGTCAAGACATTTCAATCAGCGATGGTTATAAACCAGACATTTTTGTATTTCAAACCATTTTTGCAGCAATTCCATGGAACAATAATCATTTGCTGAGTCTTCTACTTTGTTCCACAACTTGAAAAGGAGCATAATAATGAATTCTAGGTCATAAGTTAAATCTTTATTTGAAAGAGAAATGTTATCTCTCTTTTAGGTGACAACATCCTAGACAGGTAATCTGTTCTGACTAATGGAAACGTTGAAAAAACAAGGAGAAAGATGTACTGAAACACAGATAACTTAATGCTTTCCAATTTCTTGGGAGTAAAAGCAGTTTGTTATGAAACAGAACCCAATTCCACATGAAGTGGGCACTCTGCCAGTGCTTCTTTCAGAACCCAAGACAATGAAGGAGGAGTGTCTAGATCAGGAGCGATACACACACACACACACACACACACACACACACACACACACACACACAGCCCCAAAGGTATTTTTGCAGTAGTGATGTTATAGCTATCCAAACTGCAAACTTCCACCCTCACTGGAAGTTTATAGCTTACCTACCATATTTGGTCACATTGGTCTTAAGGTATAGAGCATTTTAAAGTTATTGCTACTGTCAAATATAAAGAAAGGAAAGGTATTCAATATTTAACTTATCTTGAAATGGTTAAAATCAGCGAATGACTACACAGAAGATTCAGATTATAATATGTAATCTGAAAATGTGTGTTCGCCTGAGCGAAAAGTTAAAAGCCCATGGCCACTTGCTTTTCACCAGACCATTTCAAATTCATCATGTCAGATGTGACTCTGCTATAAACAAACATTAGCTTGGGTTAAATATAATTCTACTAATGCTTTGTACTAACTTTTGTAAATGGTTTTCTCTTGCTCATCACATGATTTCTTTTAGGCTTAGGGTCTGCAAACTGTCATTATTTTTACCTATGACATTTTTATCTATGAACAAATCAGTCTAAAGTTATATGTATATATAGAAAATTTTCTATGTGTGTACTGAAAAAAAATTTAATGTTAAACATTTAACCAGAACACAAGAACTTTTAAAAGGATTTCATCATGATAAATAAGTGGGATAATATGTTACCTAGAGAACTGGATATAAACTTCCAAATAATGTATGAAAAAATTTAAATACCACAATAAAAATACTTTAAAGACAGCAGGAAAAATTTTAAAATATGTACAGAAGAATCAACTTTTGTGGAATGACCAATTAAGTGTGCATAAGTTTAGGTACAGTTCCAGTTTACTGGTTGTCTGCAAGCCAGAAGCAAAAGGGGGTGTAGATTCAAAGATGTTATCCTAGGTTTAGCAAAGAGAGAATCTGCTGGGTTACTCAGAGTTTTGATGTTACCATGACCTTTGACATAATACTACAGGTAGGATCTGAGTTTTTATGAAGACAGGGTAAAGCACTACCCTACTGCCGTGTCACTGAATTACTAACACTGGATTAGTACTGTATTACTGAATTAGTAAGAAGTATTCATAAATGTTCTATTTTGACAGTGTTTATATAGGTAGTATTTACTTATAAAGGACTAGCTGTCTTACAGAATGTTGCCATGGTGTGATCCATCCAAAATATACTCCTGGGACTAATTCATGTGCAAACGGCAAAAGAGGGCTGTGCCAAGACATCTCTTGTCTTGAAAGCTACGCAGGAATCAAAGGGAATTAAAACTATTTTGCTGAAATTGCAAGGAAAGGCTTCTAATGATTAAGTTTGATCTCCTGTCCCTGCAGCAGCTACTGCTGAAAAAAAGTGATATATAGATGAAAAGTAAATAACCCCTGTCCATTTCTCCTGCTTGGTCTTCTTGTGACTGACTGACTACACTATATACTGCTCTTTGTCAAGAGTCAGTAGTTCTTAAATTGTTCACTATACAACTGGGTAGGTGAAAATTGAACAAGGAAAATTGCTACTATGTTCAAATAACCTTCAAAAATTGTGATATTTTCTCCTCTTGTACAGGTCTGATCTTGAAAATTAGAACTGAAGGTAAAGTCACATAAGGTACTCTTAGCCTCATGGCTACTTCTTTTTCTTCTCCTTACTGGTTAAGGCTGCCCCCCTTCGTGTCATGGAGTTGTTTGCTGTTGTTGCTGCTGTTGTTTTTGAGACATTTATTTTTACTATAAGTGTAACTGGAGGGGTTCCAGCTCAGTGGGGCAAGAAGTCCTATTAGATTGCTAACTTTGAACAAGTTCTAGGCTTCGTCTGTATCATCCATTCCCCAGAGAAAACATGTTCTTCAACCAGAGGTCAAAGAATTCATACAGATAAAAATTGAGAAATGTGACTTCCTGGTAAAGAAAAAATCATAAAAGACAAAAGGAAATAGGGCATCATGAACTACATACAATCAGTCAAATCAGACCCAAAGACTTCAAACATTAGATTAGTCAGATTCAAAAGGATCTACCCTAACCCAGAAAATAAAAAACAAATCTGGCATAATTAGAATCTACTTTTAATACAACTGTTGACCAGAAAAGAATCCAACACCTAGTAAAGAAGATAAAATAACCCAGAATCCCTACAACCTACTACTAGCCCAACATTCTGCATGCAAGAAACATATTATTAGACATGTAAAGAAGCAGGAAAAAAATAACCCAGATTCAAAGAAAAAGTAATGAAGACTGAAAATACTCAACTCATGAAAATAGACAAACTCAAAACAGCTACCATAAATATGCTCAACAACATAAAAGATGAACATGATGAAGGAAACAGTAGGAATCCTGACAGGAAAAATGAAAACTTTTTAAAAATCAACTAAAATTCCAGACCTGAAAGTTACAATGCTTAAAAGGAACAAATTCATCCATTGGGTAAATATTATCTTAGAAACTGCAGAAGGGCCAGTGAACTTAAAGCATAATTACAAAAGAAATAAATTGAATTACAAATACAGGAGTATAAAACACGAATAAAGCCTTTGTGACATGTGGGACAATAGGAAATCATCTGACACATATGTAATTGGAATCTCAGAAGGAGCAAAGAGAATAGAGCAGAGAAGCATACTTGAAGAAATAATGGCCAAAAATTTTCTGAATTTTATAAGAAACATCTTGGATCAACAAATCTAAAAAGGTCAGAGCATCTTAAACATGACAAATAAAAAAAAGAAAACCATACCTAGGGACATCAAAATTACACTACTGTAAATAAAGGAGCAAAAGAAAAGACATTTCATATTAAGAAACAAATGATACGTAATACCATCTTAGAAATAATACAGGGTAAAAAGTAGTAAATGAAAACATGCTTTCAACTGAGAATTCTACATACACTTAAAATATCTTTTAAAGTGAGGATAAAATAAAAATACAATCTGAGAGAACTTTTGCCCAGCAGACAAAAATTCTTCAGGAATAAGAGAAATGTTACCATGTAGATACTTACACCTACAGAAAGGAAAAGAACTAGAAATGAGAGATGTATATACAAAATAGTACTTTAAAACAAAGTAACAGAATTGTGGGATTTATAAATTACATCTAAATAAAATATATGACACAAGAACACAAGAGGATGACACAGAGGGATGAGTGGAATTATACTTTTGTAAGGCTCTTACATTTTTGATCATAGAACAATATTAACCAAAGGAAAATAGAAAATGAAAATAAAGGAAAAAATAAATCAGAAAAAATGAATAGCAAAATGGTAGACTCAAATCTAACTATATTAATTACAAATCATCTCATTACTCTAATTGAAAGGTAAGAGATGGTCAGGTTTGGGGAGAAAAATAATTATATCCTGACTATTGTAAAATTCGGTGTGGCTGCCTTAGTATTAAACAGAGGATACTTAAAATAAGAGAGCTGAAACATTTCATAAACATAAAAGGTCAGTTTATCAGGAAGGTAAAATAATCCCAAATACAAATGCAACTAATTTGCTATTTAAAACACATGAAATAAATACTGTCAGTCCTCAAGGGAGAAACAGAGAAATCAGCAATTATAGTTGGAATTTAACAACTTTTCTAGTAACTGATAAAACAAGTACACACACACATATGTACACATATACACACAACACATGACACAGATTTGGACTATACCACCAACCACCATTATCTAATTAACATTATACAATAATGAGCTCAATATTTGCAGAATATGAATTCTTTTCAAATACATATGGAACACTGTCCAGGATAGAACTTATGTGGAGACAAAAATTACAAGAGTCAAACTTTACAAAGTCAAAATCTTACAGAGTACATTTTCTGCATGCAACAGAATGATATTAGAAATGAATGAGACACAAAGAGATTCTAAATTATTTTGGAAATCCTACATTTAAAAGCAAGACTTAGATCAAAGAAGAATCATAAGAGAAATAAAATTGAAAAAATATTTTTTAAAATTTGTGGGATACAGCCAAAGCAATGCTTAGATAGAAATAACAAGCTTTAAATGTTTATATTAGGAAAGACATTTAAAATCTTCAGGTAAGTTTTTACCTAAAGAAGCTAGGAAAGAAAAAAAGCAAAATAAATGCAAAGTAAAATAAATAAATAAGAGCAGAAAGGGACTGGGGATTTAGCTCAGTGGTTCCTCCGCCTGCCTCGCAAGCAGAAGGTCCTGAGTTTGATCCCCAGTACCAAAAAAAAAAAAAAAGAGCAAAAAGTAATGATGTAGAAAAGAAATGATAGAGAAAATTTACAAAGCAAAGAACTGGCTTGAAAAGATTAATGTAATTTAAAAATTCCAAGTAAAAATGGATGAGAAACAAGAAAAGAGAAGAAATAAATTGTTACTATCAAGAATAAAAGGGATTATTAGTATCTTACACACATTAAAGGGATATAAACAAATATGAACAATTTTATGCCAAAAATATTCCAAATATTAGATTTTAAAAGATCCCTTCCTGGGAAAAAAAACAATGCAAGAAAACCGATATGAAAATAGTCCATCTGAATTGCTTTCTGTGATAGGTAATTTTATATATGAATGTGGATAGACCACAGTACTGTGAACAATTTCTAGTTAAACATCAATCTAGATGTTTCTGTGAAGGTAAGTTTTAGATGTGATTGACATTCAAATTAATAGACACTGAATAAAGCAGATTACCTTACCCACTGGTTGGGTCTCTTCCAATTATTTGAAGATCTTAAGAGACAAAGACTAAGGTCCCGAGGAAGAAGGAATTCTGCCACCAGAATGCCTCCTGCCTTCAGCTGCAAACATCTAGTTTTCCTTGGGTCTTCAGCAGCAGGCCTGCCTGCACATTTCAGGCTTGCCAGCCCCCAGGAATTCTGCCTCCAAACTGCTTTAGGATTCAAGCTGTAGCATAACTCTTACCAAGGATCTCTCCCTTGTCAGCTTGTCCTGCGGTTTTCAGATCTGAGTCCCTACGATTATCAGCCAATTCCTTAAAAATTAAATTTCTTTTTCTCTCTTTCTCTACCTATTGATTCTGTGTCCCTGTCTAACTCTGGTTGATAAGCTTTCTAATAAAAAACTGAAATTATTATAATAATCTGTAAAAGTTAACAAAGAAAGCTTCAAGCCTAGACAGTTTTACTGGTGAATTCTGCCAAACACTTAAAGAATCCAAAAGTTATTAAAATGTCACTTTTCACCAAATTATTCTACATATCAAATGCAATACCAATTAATTCTCCACATGACAAGTACATTTTATAATTTATATATAAATGCAAAGGATCTTAAACATCCAAGCCAGTTTTGAAAAAGATACACAGATTGGGAGAATTGACATTACCTGGTTTCAAGACTTACTATAAAGCTACATACAGTAGGATTTTTCACTCTTGGTGTTATGATCTTCTGAGTCATGATAATTCTTCTGTGTGTGGCTGTCCTGTGCATTAGAGGATGTTTAACAATACCTCTAGCTTTATCACTTGCTCCCCAGTTATAAGAACCAAAGCTATCTCCAGACAATGCCAAATGTCTCCTGCAGGACAAAACCATCCTCAGCTAAGAAACACAGAGGACAAGTAAACAAGTCACTTGTCCATCAAAAAGCCAACACCACAAGTCAATACTGAAGAATAAAACCCACCTGCATTATACTTGTATGAGGGCAATGATTTTCAACAAAAGTATGAAGGCAAACCAACAGGTACAAAAGAAAATACCAGGAAAGTTTTCATCAAGAAGGCACTGGGACAGGTAGATAAACTCATGTGGAAAAAATGAATCTCATTCTCCGCTCAATACCATGTATCAAAGTGAATTCATTTATGACTCACAGGCCCAAACATAAAAGGTATTAACTATAGAACTTCTAATAGAAAATATAGGAAACTATCTTCATAACTTTGGGATAGAGTAGCATTTTTGTTTGTTTGTTTTTTGAGTACTGGGGATTGAACTCAGGACCTTGTGCTTGCAAGGCAGGCGGCGGAACCACTGAGCTAAATCCCTGGCCCCAGGGAAGCATTTTTAAAAATACATCAAGTTCCAGAAATAGGACAGTCATCACTAAAATAAAAAAGCTGTTCACCAAAAGTTACTGGTTAAGAAAATAAAGACAAACCTCAGAGTTGGAGAAAATATTTTCAGTACATTTTAACTTCAGTGAAACTGTATCTAGAATTTACTATATTAAAAACTTTTTAAAACCAGGCATGGTGGCACATGCCTGTAATCCCAACACTTGGGAGGCTGCGGCAAGAAGATATCAAGTTTGGGTACCAGCTGGGTAACTTAGCAAGAACTTATCTAAAAAAAAAAAAATTTTTTTTTGTACCAGGGATCGAACTCGGGACCTTGCACTTGCGAGGCATGTGGCAGAACCTCTGAGCTACATCCCTGGCCCTGTCTTAAAATATTTTAAAATGCTGGGGATGTAGTTCAGTGTGAAGGCCCTGAGTTCAATCCCCAGTATGGGGGTGTGTGGCTCTTTATTTCAGGAATTAAAAAAAAGAACATCCACTTTGGGAAACGAACAAGCAAAAGAAGAAATACAAACAGCTCAAAGTACATAAAAGAATGCTTATCTGCCATCATAGGAATGAAAATTAAAATCAAAATGAGATGCCCCTATTTGTCAAAAGACTAAAATAAAAACTACTAGAACTTCAAATATTGAGAAGGATGTCGACCAAATGGAATACTGCTGGTTTAGAAACTGGCAGTTGCTTATAAGGTTTATAAAACTACGCTGTGATCTAGTAATTTCATATTTATATCACTGCTAAGGAGAAACAAAAATATATTCCCACAAAAGATTTTTACAAGGATGTTTATGGTACCTTTATTCCTATATCAACATACTATTAATGATATACAAATTGTAAAATATTCATTTTTAAAAACTATACAATATTAAAAGAAAAGTGATATAACATTAATCAATCTCATAAACCCTATGTTAAATAAAACACATTAGAAATACTTCATAATTCATTGTATTTATGTATGTTAAGCTCTGGCTAAACTAATCCATGGGGATAAATATCAAGAGTAGTTACTTATAGAATGTACACATTATCTGAAAAGACATAAAAAGTATTCAAGGGATAATGAAGATATTCAAATACCCCACTTATTGGGGTATTTGAAAAATGGGTGTATTTTCTAGAAAGACACAGTGGTGGCAGGCCCATAATCCTAGTGCTCAGGGACACTGAGGGAGTAGAATCACACATTCAAGTCCAGCCTGAGCCAACTTAGTGTGACCCTGCCTCAAAAAATGAAAAAGAGCTGGGGTTGTACCTCAGTACAAAGGTCCTGGTTTAATCCCCAGTAACACAAACATTAAAAAAAAAAGTGTCTATGTGATCAAAACTCATCAAATGGACTAAGGATGTAGCTCAGTGATACAGTGCTTGCCTAGCATGCTCAAGACCCTAAATTCAATCCTCAGTACTAAAACAAAAATAAAAAAAATACAAACAAAAAAACCCCCCCAAAACTGTAAATTGGTTAAGATCTACACATTTCAATTTTGGTGTTTTTTTTTTTGGTACTGGGGATCAAACTCGGGTCCTTGCACTTGCACAGCAGGTGGTGGAACCACTGAGCTAAATCGCCGGCCCTACATTTCAATTTTTACATCAATTAAAAAATAAAAATAGCAAATATAAGAATTAAAATAACCCTTATTCATGTTTTCACTTGAAAATATTTTCATTCAAATCTATTAAAGGAGTCTAAAATCTCCTGTACTTGTTAGATTCATATGTAACAACTACAAAAGTTCCCCGATTATTGATATGCTGTATTTTAACTTACATAGCTT